>NW_026623341.1:583093-670448 GCF_030028575.1 Malurus melanocephalus | reverse complement strand
AAAAACAAAGAAGAAAAAATCCAAGTAGAATATAGAACATCTGCAAATACTTACAGTTCTGTAAAGTAGATTTTTTTTTAGTCATTTCCAAAATCCTGGAGTAGTTTATTCATCCTTGCAAAATCAACCATGAGGGGAAAAGATGAACAATCATATGCAAAAGGAAGAGCATTTTTTGAAAAATGCATTGGGATTCCTCAATTTCTTGAGCACTGAATTTTTTTCTTCATTCTTCACAACATAAAATACTACACACTGAAATGTGATTTTGTAAAGTTGTCACATTTTTAATCAATCAGTCATTTTCCTCTATCTGATTAGCAGCCCATCCATTCACTTGTGATACCTCTGTCTTTCTTCTTACATCATTCAGGTTTGGATTGCAAACATGCCTGAGWTTCTTCTTTTGTGCAGTTCCAAGTGTTTTCAAAATGGTCTGTCATCACCTACTTGGCTTTGGAGGTTCAAAACAGAAATGAGCCCATTCTCKTGACTACTTGGCCTTGTTGAGCAGCAACTCAAGCACTCATCAACAAAGTAGGAAATCCTCAGCTCTCCCTGACCTGCAATGGTCCTGGTTAGATCAGAGAGGGTACATGAATCCCTCTTCCTTACTCCAGCTACACCAAAACTGGATAGGAACAAACTGTTCTGTGGAAAGAAGTGATGCATAAACACTATGGAAGAATTACATCAATTTATTCTGTCATCTTGTTGTGTCAGTGTAGCTATATGTCACCTTTCACAGTATAGTATCACTTTATGACCTAAGATGTTGGTTACATCTTGATTGAGGTTTAAAGTTATAAAGATATCTCTRAGAGCAGAATCTGGCCTATTCTTACTATATTGCTAAGGATGATTGAGAAGACACAAATAATCCATTTTGATTATGAGAGGATCAATTAGAAGCAATAGCAGAAGGGAAAAACAGCTTTTCACCTTTGGATTTTCTCATGTACTTTGGATTCATTTAACATAAAAATCCTGATACTTCATAGAGCTACATCTACTGAACAATTTTTCAGACTAAATCATACTTGAATAATTTTCTGCATTAGCATATGAGTTTTCATCTTTCAAAAAAAAATTTGTTTATATTTCAAGTTTATTAGTATGCAAGCTCTTATGTTCCACTGCTCAGATCTGATCAATGATATAACAATCAAGTTAASAATTTAACTTGATTGATCAAAGTGCCATCAAGCTATTATCAAACAATTTTCTTAAGTTAAATTCTGGGAAAAAATGGTCAGTGAGAGTTATCTGAAAATTCATCATGCATCTTTGATCCAGGAAGCACTTGAGTAGCTATTTAAAAAACTTCCTGTGCTGTTAGAAATTGTTTTCTGCCCTTCACTGAATAGAACTGACTGCCATTATAAAAAGTTTAGAATACAAATCTCCCTTTACTGAGAGGAATACACTCAGTTCCTTGGTTTCCATACAGCTCAGGAATTCAATTTTAGCCATTTTGATGAAGCACACATGATACAATCAAAGGCAGGAGGTCTGTGTCCTTGCAGACTTACCTTGCTTGATTTGTACATAAAAATTCTRTGAGATAATCTGTCATCAGCCTGCTGTCAAAGACATGACCTTCACTTTCTCCTGCTCTGATCATATGTTCCCAACTCTTTTGTTGCACTGGATGGTTTTGACTATTTGTATTTTCTGGAAAAGACAGGAAGCAGAACATTGCAGTTACCCAAAAGTTTGGAGAAGTCCTTTCAGGAAAGTCCTTTCAAAATATTTTGGGGAGAMAAATCWTATGTATTGCACAGATAATARCATGTTTGCAATAWCATWCTTGTTGTCAAAYACATCTTCTAYCAGTTTAAGAGAATTYTGAAATTAYTTGAAAATTATTATTCAGATATTCYGGTATKTTGTTTAGAATCATAGAATCATAAAAAGGTTTGGGTTAGAAGGGACCTTAGARGTCATSTGGTTCCAACCCCCTTGCCRTTAGACMGGGATCWTCAGGGCCCCATCCAGCCTGGCCCTGAACCCTTGCAGGGATGGGGCATYCACAACTGCTCTGAMCTGATCASGTGTCTCAGCACCAAAACAGTAAAGAATTCTTTCCTARCATCTAATCYAAACCTGCCCCTTTTACTTTRGAACCATTGCYCTTTGTCCTGTCACTATCTGCCAGTATGAAAATTCCCTCTCCCATCTTTTTATAAGCCCCCTTAAGGTACTGGAAGGCTGCTGTAAGGTCTCTGAAGCTTTCTCCAAGCTGAAAAGCCATCTCTCTCAGGTTATTATTGTAGGAGAAGTGCTTCCAGCTCTCTGGTCATCTTGATGGCATCCTCTGGATCCACTTTAACAGCTCCATGTCTTTCTTGTATTGAGGACCCCAGGGCTGGAGACAGTGCTCCAGGTGGGTCTCACAAGGGCAGAGAAGGGAGGAAGAATCCTCTCCCTCACCCTCTTGGCCATGCTCCTGTTGATGCAGCCTTTTCTGGGCTGCAAACAAGTGCACACAATTGGCTCACATCCAGCTGTTTGTCCACAAGGACATCCCTCCACCTGAACACAGAGCCATTGACCCCAAATCCCTGGCTGCATCTGTCTAGTCAAATTCTTATCCACTGAGTTGCCCACCCATCAAATCCATGCCTCTCCAGGTGCAGGGAACATCAGCAGAAAACCAAGAGCCAGGCATGGAACTTTAGGTTTTTGGACTGCTGCCATCAGTCTCTTTTTGAAAGCACATAAATAGTCTGCAATCAGATATCACATCTGATTGGTAATCTGATGTTACATCTGTTCTGGTAAGGAGAATGTATGTGCTGTGAGTATTTTTTGGGGAAGTAGATGTTTGGTAAAATGTTAAGCAACTGTGCTGAAACATAAACATAAAATGAGACATGACCCTGTATTTGATATTAAAGAACAGAAGAAACAGACCTGGAGACATTTTCATGCGAGCAGAGGTTGCAGCTGTGCASAGCAGCCTGAAGGAGCAGGAGTTGGCAGTTAAAATTATTTTATGGCCAATCCTTAWTTTTTCTTGACAAGTTCATCTAAGCATTAATACACCATCATATCAATAACTGGATAATTCTTGTTTTTCAAATTTCACTGCAGTCTATAATCAGTAAAAAAATCAATGGCRCCCACAATCACAGTGGGTATGAGTGCTGAGAATTTTGCTGTGGTTTTTTTTAGTATTTTTGTGGGTTTTTTTTTAATTTAGAAGCTTAGGAACAGAATTGCATTTTAAAATATTACAACAGTCTGTCAAGCTTAAAAAAAAAATGCACAAAATCTTCCAAAGAAAAAAAAAAAAAGAAATGGGAAAAAAGTGCCAAGTAATCTYATTGCTATTTAGCATTTCAAGATGGAAAAGATTTCTAATCTATCATGCTGCTAAAATGAAATGGTAACTTATTTCTTCATGTACACAAATAGCCAAATATTCAACTATTATTTTCAATGAGCACAAAAGTAATTTGGTATGTTACTTGAACTGCTTGTTATTTGAAGTGCTGAATACTGCCTGTATTCTACAATAAAATATAKAGAATTTTAGGACACCTGATAACTTAAAAATGTRTYTGAGAGAGTAAAAATGGTGATRCATATCATAAAAYATCAAATAACAGAAAATGTTGACTRTTAGTAAAACAGCATATTTTAGCAAAGTGGCTTTATTTATCCATTTAAATAAATTACCAGGTAATAGTTACATGACAGGAAAAACTAGAGGAAATCATTTTGGAAGTTACAAAAGTGGATATTTGACTTTCACATTTAACTTTGACAATTTCAAAAATCTGTTGCATAATCATTGCTGACAGATGGTTTTGATAAGGAAATATAAAAYGGGGTAAATCTTGAAAATTATTTGGATTCATGATAATAACAAAAATATTAAAGATTAGATCTTAAAAAAATACCCAAAGCACACAAACTAGAAAGTTCCCATTGCCATGCTGAAGGCACCAATAAGCTAGTTGTACTAACAGCAAAATCTAGATACTTGCTAAAGTAGTGGGATGAGACACTCAGATACAACTGAACTTTCATAAATTTTGATGGTTTCACAAAACAATATTATCATGAGACATTCAAGGTCTTCACTAGAAAATGCTGAYGACCTTGAAATTTTCTACAAAAGAATGAGAAAGTCAAACCATTTTTGTTCTGTCTACACAGGTCYCCTTGTGAAAGATAACAAAGAACAGGAAGAGTGTGAGGAGAGCAGTGACGTTGATTAGACAGACATCATCRTGTCTGACTCCATCACAGTTTTGAGATCAGTATAGGTACCCTACAGGTTCCCTTGAAGAATATTTTTGAATACACAGAAACACACTTTTTTCATTACAACTCAGCTGTATAGCTGGATTCTGTCTCAGAATCTGATTTCCCAAATGCCTTAGTAGCTGTTTTTAGAACTTACTTTATAACTTGGAAAAAGAATGTTGGCAAGGTTTTTTTTGTTTTGTTTTGTTTTTTTTATAAAGAGAGAGATGATTATGCAGGAGGGAAAGCAGAGGGCAATTTCTGTCAATATTTTTAAATATTTCTCAAAGTATGAACATGGTGTTGGAGCAGCAGAGAGTTTCTCTGCACTCCCCAGATCTGTTTCTGAGTAATCTGATGAGTGAATATTTGCATTTTGAAGGGACAGCTCTTTTAAACCCATGACAAAGTGCCCTCACTTCAGAACCTGTGGCATTATTTAGCAATTCTGATTGTGCTGTAATTCTGTGTGCWGCTTAGATACCTGTGCATTTCAAATGTGAGTCCTAAAGCTTCAATATCTGGATAGTTTTCTTCCACAGACTCACTTTTCTCTAGCTTTTGCTGTGGGACCAGGCACTCCATCCCTGATGTCTCCAAGATCATGAATCTGTGATCATTGCTATCAGATCTGTGCATTGCCATATTGCAGCAGGACATGTCTGATCCCCTTCATCATGTTTCTGCTGAGTGAACCAGAACATGTGGCACAGCATTTACTCCAGCTTTATGCTTTTGTACCTGCTGGGAGAATGAACAATAACTGATCTTGAAAAAAGCAGCAGTCCTTGGTGTGGCATGAGGTCTGCTGATATAAAAATAACCTGTCATCAATCCTTTAGAAACAGTGTAGAGTGAGCAGAGATTAGATCAGATTGGCACTTTAGACTGTGTGATTGCAGTGCTTTCAAACAGGGAGCAGGAGGGGTGCTTTAAAAGGGGTGGGGGCTGGGGACAGAACTGATGGAAAGCAGGTCTGCAGGGAAGGACCTGGGGGTGCTGTTGGACAGCAAGTTGTTCATGAGGAAGCAGCATGCCCTGGGGACAAGAAGGCTGGCAATATTCTGGGAAGCATCAGGAAGAGCATCACCAGGAGGTCAAGGGAGGTGATCCTGCCCCTCTGCTCAGCCCTGGTGAGGCCACATTTGGGGTGCTGTGTCCCGTTCTGGGCTCCTCAGCGTGAGAGAGACATGGAGCTCCTGAGGTAAGGCCAGAAGAAGCCATAATGATTGAGGGACAGGAGCATCTCTCTTCAGAGAAAACACTGAGGGAGCTGGGCCTGTTGAGACTCAAGATGAGAGAACTGAGAGACAAACTCATAGATGTGTGTGAGTGTCTGAAGAGAAGGTGTCAAAAGGATACGGACAAGGCTCTTCTTGTAGTGCCAAGCAGTAGAACAAGACACAATGGGCAGAAACTGATGCACAGGAWGTTCCACCTGAATATGAGGAAGAACTTCTTTACTGAGTGGGTGACCAAGCACTRRAACAGATTGCCCAGAGAGATTGTGGAGGGTCCCTCACTGGAGATCTTCAAGARCTGTCTGGACACAATCCTGCACCCTGTGCTCTAGGATGACCCTGCTTGAGCAGGGAGGCTGGAACAGATGTGGTCCCTTCTAATCTCACCCATTCTGTGATTCCCATTCTGTGATTTCTCTCCCATATAAATGTGACATCTTTTGTGCAAACTGTCATTGTGAGTAAAGATACAGTGACTTTTATTCTTGCATGTAAATAAATACAAGCTGCTATTTTAGTGTGCTTTTACAGTTTTAAAAAGAAACTCTCAAACTAAAATTSTGATATTTTTCCAAAGGCATTTCATAAAATTTTACTGGTCAGATCAAAATGATCAGAAACACGCTATTTAGTTTAGAAACAAATGCAAGTTTGCACCACACAAAAGAACTCTGTGCCTCTCCTCCAATTCATGCCAGGATCTACCCTGGCTCTGTAGCCCTGTGATGTGATGAACTCAAGCTGGCACATGCTCCAGCTATTAGACATTCATTGAAATGACCAACATGGACAACCTACATTATCACAGTGCAAGTGCAGATGTGAGAAATTTCATGTAAATAAGATTCCCAGACAACTGTTTCATCAGTCTTTTTCATTAATTTGACCTTATTTTTGTAAACTCAGTAGGGAAAAAAATGAAAAAAAAACCCCATCCAACAAACAAATAAATAGTGGTACACTTATGGCCTTAAAATATAGCAATTATGAAYCTTAAACCAATGTTTTCTAGGACAACTTTAATAATTTGTTTTCAGAAAGAAAGTTACCTTTTTATAGGTGGCACAAGTTAAGTGAGGTGACCCATAGTRTGCAAACAGATCTTTTGGTGGGTCTAGTTTTTGATCTCTGTGGCTTTGAAGGCTGTGATTTGTTGTCTCATGCAGATTTTCAAGTCTCAGCTGAGATCACTAAGCAGGGAGAAAACACGAAAAGCAGTAGCTATTCGAAAGCATACATCTCAAAAGTTTAAGTGTGCACTCAATCCTGGCTTTTTTCTTCTCAGCTCATATTCAGACTGTGAGTTAAATTTTTAGTCCACAAYTCCAGCAGCACCTATAGTTTACCACCTACTGCAAACTCAGGTGGAGCCTGCAAAATGCAGTGATTCCCCTTTTTACCTTCAGGGGCTGAAGGCAGCCTGTGCCATGGAGAACAGATGGGCAGCCAGGAGAGATTTCACTTTGCCCTGATGCAGCAGGAGCTGTGTCTGATGAGCTAAACCCAAAACTGGCTAAGATGAAAGACTTTCTGAACTACTGGAGTTTCAGTCAGGCACTGATTTTAGATGCTTCTCTGAAGTTACAGTTAGGAACAATTTGTACAGAGTTTTCACCATGGATGTATTTGGGTGAAAATCTGGTGGGAAGAGCTTTTGTGTGTTGCTAATTTGGATGTGGTTTGGCAAAGTAATGCTAGTGACTACTGCTGTTGGTTCAATTCTCCCTGCATGCAATGAAAATTGATTAGTTCAGTCCTTTGATCTTAATGCTTTTCTTYCCAGATACACTTAAATGTGACATCAAAGCTGCCCAAAATACCACACCTGATAGAGTTATCAATAGACTGCTTTAAGGAAAGTAATATAAAATTAAACTATCAGATTTTTTATTCTGAGTGTGCCTGGAGGCAAGCAATAGAAACACCTGATAAATGTGAAAGAAATCAATAAACAGATACCTACAAACTTAAATAACCCAGAGAAAAAGAATAATGGCTTTTAATCATCCATTTACATTTGGAAATCAAATAATTCCAAATCTTTCCATTGAATAACTGCCTTCTTAGTAACTGTATCTGGACATATGCACTGAAAYGATTTGGGGTATGTAAGGATCATAAAGCCAAGGAAACATGCTTTTCTACAAGTACATTATCRTTGCATGTGTTGTGATATAACTAGAGGAACTTTTTTCATCAGAAGATGACTGAGGGAGTACAGTCTGTTTGTTTTTGGGATTCTAGTTTGGTTTTTATCAGCAGGATGGCTTATTTTTCTGAAAATGCTGTTTCAGAAGAGTAGAAAGTCTTTCTCAAATTGGTCCTATGCTTATTAAAAAAAAAATGTAAAAGTTATGCAACTTCTACAGATCTCACTTTTCAAAGTTGAAAAAAAAATGTGGGGCTTCATTTTTAAAATGTTTTTATTTCAAATTCAAAAAGCCTTATTAAAAAAAAAAATACAACAACAACAACAAAAAACCCTTATTTGGCCTGGCAATCAATTTAACATTTCGCAACTCCGGACTAAAGCTGTAATTCTTTAACTAAATCATCCTGGGATTGTTAAAGGGGACTTGTAAATGAGAATGTTGCCATTCATATCACGAAACTTGCAAAGTGAGTAAGTTGTAATGGAAAAGATAACTACAATGTAGATGTCTACACCTGAGGTTTCTGCCCAAGACTGTCATTGGAGTAACTGTCATTGTGAGTGAATCTCACTGTAAGTTACATTTCAAATTTGATTAAATGGGTAACTTCTTTGAATGGCCTTATCTCTCTGCTGATTAAAAAGAGAAGAGAGGGAAGACTGTTAGGAGAGGTGAGCTGAATCCCACCTGAACCACTTATAGGGGCAGCACCCCTCACTTAACAGATCATTCACAGCATAAATATATGACAATAAAATGTTAGTCCATGATTATTTTTCAGTTAAATTTTACCTGGATGACCCTTGCATATATGGATACAACAATTCAGTTTGGCCCTTGCAAACWTAACACTGGATTGGCTGTGTCATCAAAAAGCAGAATCTGAGGCMTTCACAGAATTTCAGGTTAGATCCTCAGAACAGGCAATGCAAGAATTACAGGGAAATAATGTGTCTTCTCTGTAGATAAAATGGAAAAAAAAAGCAGTCCCTTATCTTATAACCCTGTCCTGTTGCTGTTTTACTCTTTCATAGCTTTAGGTAAGTGAATTGATTTGATCTGTGATTTGTATCACACAGCCACACCAAATCATATTTGCATGGTCAAGATGAAAATAAGTCTGTAGTTTCACAATACATTTTATTTGTGGGAAAAGCCTACACTGGTTCTCATTCCCATCAATATTCTGCATTTTACTCATCATGCTTGGGTGAAGAGTGTGCTTTGGTATGGCAGAGGGTGAAAGTCGGGTCTGGATCACTCACTGTAGTGAAAGTGAGAAATTTATTGGTCCAGCTTTTCTACTCAGGAAAACAGAGTATGCAACCACATTCTTCAAGAGTGGTTCAGATGGCAAAMTGTGAAATACTGCCTTGTCTCTAAAGGCACTGGAAATGTATTGCTGCCTTCGTTTTGGTACTTTGTTTTTTCTAGAAGCCCAAGATCTTGGTTGTTTGCCAATTTTAGCATAATGTCCTTCATATTCAACATTGCAGTACCTAGAATAAAAATTTTCAGCAACATTTATTATTTTTTCTTCATTCACAGAACCGTGTGTTTTAGAATTTAAAAGTTTTGCATTTCTTTAGCCTGTGTTTCCTTCAGTTTATGCCTGTGTGTGAAGGTTTATGTCGAAATGTGCTCCCTAGTTATCACAACTCTATAAAAACACAGAGCCTCCACACAAATACTAGAAAATAACTCCATTAAATATTACAAATTGCCRTTCCTTCTAAGTATTACTCAAGGCATATAGCTAATTATATGAATGTAGGATTCTTTCATAAGAACAGATACCAAGGGCATGACTGGTTATACAACTTTAATACACATTTCAAATTTGTTTGACCCTTTCCTGTCTCTAATATCTACAGAAAATAAAATCAGTGATGAATGGATGTGAAATTAAACTTACTGATTTTGTATACAGAGTCTAATTTATTAAGGTATTATTTGACTTCAGAAATACTCAATTTTAAAATATTTGTTTTTCTTACATATAACAATAAATTGATTAAAAAAAAAAATCCATTATGTATTATCTATGCTTGTTCAAATTTTCTTCTGATCTTAGCTCAAAGTCTTTAAGACATTAAAACAGAAACTTTTCCTAAATTATTGTTGCCACCATATAGAGTAGCAGAAGATGAGTTTTAGAAAACATGCCAGATAGTGTACAGCAAAATATCATCACAGTTTACTTCCAAGAGTAAATACTATTTACATATACAATTTACTAATATATATATATATATACACATATATATATATATATATATATATATACACAATTCACAATATTTTATAATTGCAGAGGAACCATGAGGGATGGTTGCTATACACATTTACTGATGTGTGCAAAATTTCATTCACAGTGGGTTCAAATGAAAACATATGGACCACAATTTCTTCTGGATAATATTAGAAGAAAGTCTTTTATTCTATTTGACATGCAGCATAGCTCATTCCTGTTGTCCAAGGACAGTTCTGAGGAAGTTTTTACACTTTAGAATAGAAAATGCTTGAAAGATTTTGCAGGGTATTTTACTTATCTTACTTCATTTTATATTAAAACTTCATTTCACATTAAAATTGCTGAAAAAATGGGACATCCATAACTGAAAATCGAATTCCTGCATTAACAAGAKATGGTTTTTCTTCATGACAATTTAGATTTTTCTTGGGTATGTAACCCACTGCTTTGAATCTTCAGCCATATGACCCATTAATTCCATAAAATTTAATACTATTTTATTTTATATTTTGTATCCTATTTTTTGCCAATCTCCACACTTTTAAAGTGGAACCAGAGGAAAAGGAAAAATTTAGTTCTTCTTGCAAATTTAGGCTTGCCTAGATTCAGAGTTCATGAGGAGCTGACAATCTGAATAGAGAAGCACAGCAAAAATCTTCACATTTCATGCCTGTTATTCATGCTGTGCACATCTCTGAGGTTCAAATATAATGTAGAGCTATCTCAATAGTAATTATCATTAAATACAAAAAAAKAAAAAAATTATTAAATGCCAATTAATTTTGCCCAGGATTAGGTGCATAGGAAGAAAAAATCCATTTTGAACTTTAAGATTTATCTTTTTGATTTTTTTGCAGGTACTATTTCTTCTTTTGTTTCCTCATAGACTATCCTTTATCCTTAATTGGAGTAAACATATCTATAGAGAATAAATTTTTTTTTTTTATTTTTTCCATAGATGCTTAGCCACATGGAGACTCTCTTTATTTATTACAAAACATTCAGTCTTTCTAAATGTAAATTTTAATTTTGATATATACTATGCATAAATTACAAGTAAGTTGACTTCAAGAAGAACAATGTCTTAATCAATGATTATAAATCTATGCAAAGATCTCAACAGGACTTTAAACTTAATTCATGARATTTATTTTCTTCAAATTATTGAATGCCCTCCAAGCACTTTCTAAGCATGGACAGTAAATTTTTTGTGCTTTGCACATCAATAGCTTCCGTGAAATCAACAATGAGTCTTGCTCTATTGTCATTGATTCTTGCTACTCTGTTGATGTCATCAAGTTCTACCTTTGTTATATACCATTCTATTGTTAATGTGTTTCTTATACACTGAGTCCTTGAAATTTTATTATGGTTTTGCCCAGAAAAACCTGTCTTTTACTGAAAGACAGAAAATTGACTCMGGAGGAATTGAATTATTCTGATGGCTCCATAGCTAAGGTAGATGTTTCCCCAGTCTGTCAAAAGAATGATAAAAAATAGTCTGTCAGACATTTCTTGATTTCCACCTAATCATGTACTACAGCAAAAAGATGCTCCAGGGCTTGCATTGCTCTTCCCTAAGTGCACACAGAGGTAGACTGCGAGATCAGAGACTGAAGGCCAAGTGCTTTCATCCATGCAGGAAGTGCAAATTAGACAGCAATAAAGTGCACACAATCTGGAATTCAGCCCTTGTAGCACTAGAATATATAACTTCCTTGTCCTACAACTAAATCTTATGCTGGCAAAAGCCTTTTAAAATTCCAGTGTCAGTGTTCTCCTAGAAAGGGTTATGATGGGGTCAAAATTGTGGGAAACACTACAATAATAATATGAGAATAATTCAGTAAAAGATGGGCAAATTGCAATATTGAATTCCTTGTTCAATTCACTAATGAGTTGTAATGGCACAATTTTCTATTGCCTGTCTTGGGCACACTGCAAATAATCTKTGCATTCCAGCAAACAGGAGATATGTTGCCTCAGTGGGCAAATAAGGTGTTCTTGATCTTTCCCCATATTTTAGACTTTAAGACTGTGGTGGGTTTTGGTTTTTTTTTTCGCCATTCAAATGCTATTAATATTTCCATAGTGTGCCAAGTATAGTTCTCATTTATTTAAAAAAAATGAAACACTACCAGGGGGATTAGCCAACTTGGCAAAGTGCTCCCTCTTTTTTTAATTTTGTGATAGTGACTGACACAGTGGCCTGCCAGCCATCAGTTCTACTTATACCAACCACAATCCTTCAAATTTCAATGGGACATAGGAAATCTGTTTGCGTTGCTAGTTTCACAGAAAATCTAGTTCACACTTCTCCCAACCTGCTGGCTTGCCAGGAGCAGGGACTGCTGCATGCACTTTTGAATGTGTCAATGGAGAATGGTGATTCAGCTAAGGAAGTCCAGTTCTTAGCAGAAATTTTTAGTTCAGCACAAAGACACACCAAAACAGATAAATGGCTCTGTTTTCAGAGCTGTTCTGCAGCAAASCACATTATGCAATAAAATCACCTTWATGGCTTTTCACTGAGCACCTAAAAATATCCCTGGCTTAAGAAATCCTTAAACAATTTTTTGAATAGTGCTCCTTGTCTCCAAGGTCTTACCTTTAAGTACAATCATACTTCTATGTGCACATAATTACCTAATGATTTCAAGAGACAGTTRGTCCAGCCAATGTCAGACAGAATAGATTTTCCTCAGACATCATATATAAGGCATCAACTGAACAACATGCATGATAAAAAAGTTTCTTTGCCCGGTGAGTACATTCACGTTCCAGGATTTCTGTTCTGGAAGGCACACAGAAACAATGATAGTTTGCTCTAAATATTTAAATAATTTTCACTTTATAAAATCATCTGAATCTCTCAGAAATCATGGCTATGATAAAATGAAAGCAAAAAAAAGTAGTAATTTTCAAAAGAGATTGTTGTTTCTTTTTCATTGAGTTGCAAAATTTTTCTCTAACTTTATCATAAATGATAAAAAAAATACTGTGGGAGCATGAAAGAATTTTTCAGCATCCTGACTATCAATTTTAATTTTCTATTCCTCATTATTAACTAAGTCATTTGGAAGCTGGTATTCCAGAAAACTATCTATCAGTTGTCACAGTGATTTTCCAGGCTTGAACACCAAGGGGTATTTTCTAGAAGCTGTACCTACTTGTGGAAACCTCTGGTGGTCTGGTGCTGCTGGGTAGGATAGTTTCTAGAGGTTGAATTTTTTTTTTTTTTTTTTTTTTTACTATGAGGCTAGATAAACTCTAAAACAGGTTGTCCAAACTGATTAGGAAGTCTCCACCTTTGGAAACATTCAATGTTTTAATGGACAAGACCCTGGGCAACCTGATTTAATTGAGCCTGCTCTGGGTAGAGATTTTATTAAGCAACCTCAAGAAAACCCTACCAGCGTTTTTGCTGTGACCTATCATCTTTGAGATATGTTGTACTTCTAAAGAGAGACAATTGCTTTGTGTGAAGCTACAGCTCTCAACCAAAATCCCCACACTCCTGAAAACAATGGGAAATACTTACTGAATGTTCAGACCCTAAAATGTCATCATCATGCACTATAATGCTGGTRTTCTGTGGCTGAATACTGCAGCTTTAACCTAAAATTGCGTAGGGCTGCTCTTTGCTGTGACTGGATGCATTTCAGCTGGATTGCTGCACTGTCATTTCAGAGCATGATTCAACTCCTTACTGCCAGAATCAACATTGAAAAAGTAAACAACAGTTTGTTAACAGCCACTCCCTCATAGAAATTGTCTTGATTTGGCACAACAAGCTGTTGGAAAACTGTATCTTTGGTGTCTACAGCTGGCCTACAGTAGCGAAAAAAGATGATGCTTTTAGTCTGAGCAACTGCCAAGGACAGCATCCTCCAGCATATATGAGGGTTATGGCTCTGCACTATTTGCAGAACARCTGCAACACTGACTTTTCTCTGTTTCTCTGATTCTTCATTGATATGAATGGAGAAAATATCSTCTTCCTTCCCCTTCATCCTCTTTTCTAAGATTAGAAAGTACCCTGAGCAACAGAAGTATGTGTATGGAGGATTGCCACAGTGGTTTCGAAAGGTGTCTTATGCTCTAGAAACTACAGTTTTGAACCATGGAGTATTCAAAGAATGTGACTTTTTTCTAATAGGGTTCAACTTCACATATTTTCAAGAGTGTGGGCACTAGTCGCAGATGTTTTACTGAGTCAATATTCATCGTTGTTTTTCTTTGCATATGAGCTACAAGGACAGGTGTAAAATGATCTAAGACTCACTGTAGCATGGAATGTAATTTCTGTAGCTGGTAGGACYGAACTTTGATAAGGTTTCACCCCCATCATGAGCTTTGAGTCCAAAATGTGACTGTTCTTCTTTCCATCCAAACACCTTCTCACTTCAGCTATTTTGTCATAGACGTCTTTAGCATGCTTAGAAAACTTTTTAAACCTTGGTCTCCCCCTCTGAAACCTGACTGCAAGGTAAGAGATGCAAGATGGTAAACTGTAAGACAGTGGAGGGATAAACTTCTTTAACATGTTTGAAAGAACTTGCCAACTTTTTTCTGTTTCGGTCTTGTAGAGTTTATTTTCTTCATCTAGTAAATCAGGATAGACAGCACTGTCAAAACATAATCTTARCAGAGTTCACTTTCCTTTGTATTTTTTTGAGGTTTAATTAAGAAAATGCAAATATGACTGGTATTACCTTGCTAATTGGCACAGTGTTTTCAATAAGGTGTGAAATGCTTTTATGGAACAAAAAATATGGAATATGTAAAAGACCTGCTTGACATTCACAGACAGATTCACAGCTGTAAGAAGCACTGGGGAATCTAACTTGGACTGACTCCAAATGTGAGATGCTTCAGTTTCAAGAAATTTTGAGGGCTTCTAGCTCTCTGTGCTCACAAAAAATATTTTTCATTTCTTAAACACATCAGCTAAGGAGAAGTTTGAATTCCAGCACAGTAATTATTTTATTATTACTGTTGTTTTTATTACTGAGAAACTAACAACAAATAACCATTGGTAAAATTATGGACAAATGTCTTTTACCCACAATTGAGCAGAGAGGAGATAATGCTACAAATTTATTCTTAACAATGCTTTATTATGTGATGTAAGTCATGACCAATATCTGTGGAATTCATATTCTAAGAATATTTCTTAAGTGTACTCCAGATACGATAAAAAGTAAAGAAACATCTCTGCATTTGTGAATCCAAAAGAACTGAAGCACGAAGCAGTAGCTTCGCAATTGAACGGACTGTAGAGCAAATTTGAAGCAGGTCTGTGTTAACTGATGGCTGAATAACTTAATTGTTTGAGTTCCAGACACAGAAACTGTGATCTCKTCTCCTGATTCAATGATAGTTGAAAAGTATTGAGTATCTCCACAAGGCATTARTCAAGGTCCTGTCCTGCTAAAGGTGTCCAAGCCTACGTTGGAGACACCATCTCTGATCTTTGTATAACAGCACAAAACTCTGACATTCAATGACCATTTTCCACTTTTCATCTGTGGTTATATATAGACAYGTACTGTGAAGAAGCAGACCAATATTTCACCTTGGTTAGGCATCATTTGCCTTGAGTTGTTTTGACAAGTTGAGCAGCAATCCATAACTACGGGTGTTTCTTCAAGATCATAACTTACTCTAAAGTCATGGTTTTGTAAAGGACACAAAAGGGTCAAAATAAATCTCTTGCTATGAGGTTGTGAACGGGTGAGAGAACACGATGCTGAGCAACCTGGCATGCTAATGTTGCAAACCACTGTTCTTCATTTGTAATGCATCAGCACTATGCAAGTTACAGAGTACATTAATTTGATTATAATTAGCTTATTACAGCAGAAGGAAAAGAATCTAAAATAACACTGCTGTCCTGTGAGAATTGTGTGCTTGTAAATATTAGGCRTTCATGGGCTGCTTAGGGATTTGTGGCAAACACTGGGAGCATTTGACAGTTACCACTTGCTTCCAACTTGTTTTCTTTTTCACTAATACTTTCAAAAGACAAAAAAAAAATCTTCGTTGTTCTTATATAAAAGAATGTGGTTTTTTTTATTATTTCCCCTGTTAAAATAAAAAGAAGTAACTTAAATCAAGCAAGCCTAGCAAGGTCAAAAAAGAGGCAGTCCTACCAAGGCCRACAAACAGAGTTAGTTCTGCAGAGTATGTTTCAGAAAGAGATTAGARTTACTTGAAAATGAAAATAAACCTGGAAATACAAGTGCAAATTTGGAAGAGAGAAGGAGCTTGCAATAACATTACAAGTTAGCACACAACTAAGAGACTTAGAACAAAGAAAAAACAAAGTTGACAGTAATTTGAAACTATATCTGGAAAAAAATATGATTGYATTCAAGAAAGGAAAAAAAATCTCAAAGCTTGTATTAGGAAGAGGTATTAAAAAAGTTGTATTTTAGGATTTAAAAGAGACTATTTTAAGGAACATACCAATTTTTGCAATGGAAAATAAACCAAAACAAACAAAAAAAACCCCAATGACAATCGCTGGAATGGACAAAGCAGGACATAACCTATGAAAACGGTAGGAATATATCAATACAATATAGAAAAAAAAACAAACCAAAACCAACCAATCAAACAAAAAAAAGTTAATGGAAGTTAATAACATTTCAGTAGGCCTTTATTTCAAAACAATAAGTCAATTGCACTAAATGAAAGTTGRAAACCTGGTAAAATTCAAGGTAGGCTTAGTAGCCAAGCTACAAAATAATTTAGGCTACAGCTCATTGTGGAGTGATTTGGTCTCTTACAGACACAAAGGTTGGAAYGTGGATCTTGGGCACAGACACAGCCATCATCTGGAATACTCTTTTTAAGGCACATTCACWCAGCTTGACTTGCCAACCAAATGCATATGCTCTTCTTAAACACAGAACATGACCGAACAATGTTTCCAGAAAGAGAAGTTTTACTGATTTAGGGGTTGTACTTCAACTAAACATAACCTTAGCCTTGCCAGCTGACTGCATAGAGGAAATAAGTTTTAAATCATTCAGTTTCTTTTTCTAATGTTTCAGAGATTTACAAAATGCTCGGAGCAAGTAATTTCCTCCMCTCAGGATTTAAAGGCCTTAATCCTCTCTTCAAGGCCTTTCTTTCAGAATGTGTGGGTAACGGTAAGCTAAAAGAGTGAYTGAGTGACTTTTACTGGTTTTATATTTTTGCACTTTGAACAAGTTTAGGATACATGGCATCTGGTACTGGAATAGACCAAGCACTAAATCTTGTGATGAAGGGCTAAAGCTTGTGATTTCCTCTGAAGCCAGGGAACGATCTCAACCTGCAAGACTTATTTTTTCTCTTTGGTTCTTACTCAACTTGTGTTTGGAAGTGAAAGGAACCCCACAAAAATCTTGCCATTGTGGGACTGTGWAMACTTCATATCCCYTGATCACATGAAGCCCCCATAACAGGGGSTCCCGCTCCAGGTCCTCTCTCAGCACACAACCAAATAACAGAGATGCAGATCAGCACCATCTCGTTCTCCAGGCATTTTAAAGTGAAGCAGCAGTGTTCAGATGACTCTAAAGCTGCATTAAGTCCCTCGTTCAGTACTCACCCAAGAGCTCGAGTTTCCTGGTCCTGCTGGAATTTAGGCTTGAGACAGACCCTGAGCTACCCAGTCTAGTCAGGCTTCTTCCCCTTCCACCCTCAAGCWTGCCACAAACAGGCACTTCGAGGTGGCTGGGAAATACCACTCTCTTGATGGCAAATTTATGGCAACACAATCCCTAACTGGAAAATTGCTGAGGCAATCATATTTAAATACTTGTTTTCCCTTTGAGGCTGTAAAATAGTGCTGCCTTTGTGACACTTTGCAGCTGGTAACTGCTCTTGCTGCTCACCCAGTGGCTTTGAAAGCTGCTGTTTGTTATTTAAAGGTTCTATGCAGCACCAACACACTCTAATATGGCAGATATATATGTTTTCAACACCAAACTAGTAGTTGTCAACAGGTGGAACTGGGAGCTACCCAAAAAGCTTTTTCCTGGCTGAAACTCTTGGCCTTGTTTCCAACAGCTTGCGGTAGCAGTTCATGCACATGGTGTTCTGAGCTCAGTCATTGACTGATATTAATTCACCCACTGTCAGTGCTGAGTGACAGAAGGGATTGAATTTTTTGAGTTGCAGTTTTTTGATCCACTTCCTACATGATATTTTATGTCCTTGAAGATAAACCCACAGAAAGACACACTACCACATTACCCTAAATTAARTTTCTACTTAGGTTTTTTTGTCCTCAAATGCTCTTTCTCCTTTGTGATAAAGATAAAAACCAAGATGTAGCAGGCAACACTCATACCATAAAWGTGTAAACTGACTTGTTTAGACAATGAAAAATAAAACCCACAGCCCAAAGGATATGCTTTTCAGTGCTGCATTTTAATTTTGTGYGATGTCCCCTAAGGACAGTGCAACAGCCTGTTGTCTCCAAAGATCTCAAAGTGATGAAGAAATATATTATCCCTCACARGAGTCCACTAGACATATCTCAAAGGTATGGAAACTAAAATACAGAGTTAAATAACCTKCCTAGCATTATACAGTAAATCAAATGCAGGGGCAGAAATCATTGCTTATAGTCCTTCAATTAATGCAAAGATGACCTCTGCTTTTATTACATTGACCCCATGGATTTCAGTTTYCTTTTTTTTTTAACCCTTCCCCTTTTTAGTTACATTTTGTTTTTTTAAAGATTCAGTTTAAAGCTAGCACCTAAAAGTAATGGAAGACAAGAAAATTTTAACAAGAAAAAATAAAACTGAAATTCTTCTTCTTCTTCTTCTTCTTCTTCTTCTTCTTCTTCTTCTTCTTCTTCTTCTTCTTCTTCTTATTATTATTATTATTATTATTATTATTATTATTATTATTATTTTCCTTCAGGCCAGTTCCAAACAGGGCCATTTTAAGAACCATCTCCAATTCTTAGCCAAAATAATTCTAAGAGGAAAGAATATCTCCAGTACACATTAATATCCCTTCACTGGTTTATGTCTCAACACTGAGCTYGGCATGGCTCCAGCACGCTCACACTGTTTTGCCTTCTCAGTAGCAGTGTCTGCAGCCATCCAAAGGGACACATGGACAGGACCCATGAGGACAGCAGGACTCTGACATTTTTATTAATAACCTTCTCATCTTCTCTTTATAATACTATCTGCCCTGTACTTAGAKTGCAGTTAGGCTTAAAAGGACATAAAATTGAGTCAAAACAATTAAATGGAAACAATAGTGYAAMCAGAGTTGCAAGGAGAAGAAAGTAMAAGGAGAGAACCAAATGTTTTCTGTAAACTGCTTTTTAAAATGAATGCTGCCAACAGCGGAAATGGCAAGCCTTCCTTTCCTATAATGGGAAAGAATTGCTAAGCATGCTAGGGAAATGAAAAAAAGAATTCAGGTAGAGGCTGTTGCATTACTGACAAGGTTTGGAGTACTGCTTTGGTAAGGGAAAAGGATTTCAAAGACCTTGAGGTCTGGCATGAAGGGAAGAAGGAGAGAAAGTCAAGGCAATTTGTCCCATTGACAAGACACTGTGAAATGGCACAAGCAGAATCAAAAGAGGGATTTTCTCTCTCTGTGAGCAGGACAGAAGAAAAGCAATTTGTTTCTTGAGAGTGAAGAGCTGTAAAGAGGGTATACAAAAGAATATCTGCTTTTAGAAAGCACTTGACAAAATAACCTTGCACTTGTGTGAAGGAATATCTCTGTAGCCAACAAGCAGCATGTGTCTCAGCATGGAAAGACACTGGAATTTCACAGAATGGTTGAGGTCTGAAAGTGCCTCTGGAGATCACCTTGTCCAGCCCCTTTGCTCAAGGAGTGCTGCCCAGAGCCTTTTGCCCAGCACAATTTGCGACTATTCAATTAACAAAAATAAGAATATGTGGGGGCCCATGGTAAGGTCTCCTGTTCTACTAAAAGCAGTTTAGTGACAGGTGGACGAAATTCCTAAAGAATTATCCCATGTACTTACATGAGATCAGCCATTGAAAAAGCATTCAAAACAGAATTATTCCTGCATGTTTTGATCATTTGTGTTCTGAAATGTTTTGGTTTATTTGTTCATTTTCAGCAGAAGACCTATCCAACTGAAGGAAATGCAGTTTTCATACCTGTGGCTACAGGTGGAAAGAAATAAGTTTGCAGAGTATCTGGTGATAATATTGAGCTGAGGTATGCATGTACTGCAGAGCTGCATCTCATCTTCATCTCCATTATTACATGCTCCATGCCTATTGACTATCATTTGCTGATATTTGGGAAGTATGCTTAGATGCCAGCAGGACAAAGCAAACAAAAAGTGAAGTAGCGACACGACACTGCAAACCCTCTTAATGGTCACACATAGCTTATTTTTTAGTAATCTCATGTGTTTGCYRCTACATGGCTTGGCCTTTTTCCCAGATTCTGATCTTTTGGGGGTTGAAGATAGTGAGAAAGAGAATGCAGAGGAGGAAAGGATCATGGCACTTGTCTCCACATTTGTTCTCGGTGGAATAACAAGATTTGTACTAACCTAGGTGCTGGCTTTTTTGGACTTTGCAGTGAGGCCACTCTCCTCACAAGCCAGACACGTGCTTGGTGTTTCACATTACAACCCCACTGATATGGTTGCTTATATGAAACAGACACAMGTGAATGAAACCACAAGCCCATGACTGGAATTTCCCTTCAGAGCCCTACAAAAGGCAACATCCTCACCAGGCTTGKGGGGGCACCCATGAATTCCATGTCAAAGTAATGGCTTGGTGCTGGGAATGTCTCATCTTGAGTGTCCACCTAGAGGCAACTCTTGAGAGGATTTTGCTCAATTGACTTCAAGGGCAGTGCACAGATAGTCTGTCCCCTGTCCTGGGATGTCATTCAGCACACTGGCCTTTCTCCGATACCCAAATCTCAGTTTTCTCATGGCCCACTGGTCCCAGTTGCATCACCTACCGGTAACTGAGTTAAWGWCAAAATTGTGAARTTTCTTTGTACACTGGAAGAAGTTAAAGCATCTTGTTTCTAATGGCAAACCAAATATTATTAGACTATTTTAGCTAATTGCTTACTTTTTAACTGTTTTGAAGGAAAACACACAAATTAGAAAAAAATAAAATTAGAATTTAAAAAGCCCATGATCTAAGCTGTAGTAGAAATTATTTATTAGGGTAAAATCATTGCAATTATGTTCTATTTCCTTATTTCAGTTTCTTTCTGAACATTGAAAAGCATTATTTTTCAATGTAAACAATGTGAACAGGTAATGTAAACCATGTGGACAATGCAAAAATATATAAAAGTATTSTATGGGCATTTTTGTTGATATCCATTTGTCATGATTTAAGCACCACACAACCTCATTCTTCCTGCATCAGGCTGGGAGACAAAATCAGAAGGATGAAAGTGGGAAAACTCATGGCTGGAGGTAAAGTTTAACAGTTTAACTAGTAAAGCAAAAGCCATGCATGCAAGTAAAGCAAAGCAAACTAAGGAATTAATTCACCACTTCCCATGGGCAGGCAGGTGCTCAGCCACTGCCAGGAGAGCAAGGCCCCATCATACTTGGTKACTTGGGTGAATGGTGACTTGGGAATGTCRGGAAACATATGGGTGACAGTCGGCAAATGAAGAGATGGGGCAGATTGCTWGGATGCAAAAAGCTTATTTTACTGATACAGAGCAGAGTATATATACCTTTTCAGCAGTAACTAATCAGCAATCACTATAACAACCATATCTATGTTTCTTAATAATATTGCAAAACTAYAAGCTAGCACTGACCAGTACAGGTACATGCTAAACATTTTGTTCTCTTATTTAGTTACTTTATGGTAGGCCACACTGTCTGCCATGGTTTGCWGCCTAGCCGTGTTACCRYRTCTACTCCTGACAGGAGTTGAGCAGTGCTCTCCCTTCTGCTTTCTGGCTGTATTCCCACATGGSMAGACAAASTTTATGACTCCAAATATCCCCTTCTTCCTCCTTCCTGCCCTTCCTTTATACACTGCTCATGATGCCATATGGTGTGGGTATCCCTTTGGTATTTGAGGTCAGCTGTCCTGACTGTCCCTTTCCAATTCCTTGTGCACCCTCAGCCTCCTGCTGGGGTGAGGAGCAGAAAGGCCTTGACCGTGTTAGCCCTGCTCACCCATAACTTAAACACCCCTGAATTATCAACGCTGTTTCCAGCAGAGGTCCAAACTACAGCCTCATGCAACCTGTTGTGAAGAAAATCAACTCTATCCCAGTGAAAATCATCATGTTCTTTCAACCTAGTAAACTGCTTCTGTGGGTCTTGAGCTCTCTGCATCTCAACCAAGGTGTCTTGTGGAATTTTGATTCCTTTTGCAACTTACAAAATTCCACCCCTTATCTGTCTAACGAAAATATTTTCTTCACTAAAACCATTTTCTTCTCCTATAAAACAGCAAAACACATACTGAGTGTGGTCTAAACTTTGAGAAAATAGGTCTTAATAGCAAGAAACCTTTACTAAGGGGGTGTCTGAAGAAAATCAAGAGTTAGAAAGCAGAATTGATTGGGAAAAAATAAAGAGTCACTCTCATGGCTAGTAACATATTATGAAAACATYCTTCCCCGATTCTGATATTCTGCTGTCCCATGGTCTGGCTGAAGCTGAGTGAAGCTGCAGAATAGTGGCTGTTCATAACTCACTGAAGTAGTACTCGTCCTCAAGAAACCACTAATAAAATATTTCATTTTTGTCTCTGTTGCYTCTTTCAKCTGTTTATTGCTCAGTTRCACTATGTTCAAAACATAAACATGTGAGGCTTATGAGACCTTTTGAAGAGTGTTTGGAACATGARAACACTGACCTTAGCYTGAACATCTCATTTCTGACTTTTTCAAAAGGTCACTTCAGTAACTGAGGTAACTTGTCAGAACTGGGTCATYGCAGGGACTTGTTAGATCTTAAAAAACATTTCCTGAGTTGWAGTGTGAAGTGAGATGTTATGCTAGGGGGGAAACATAGTGCTTGAAATAACATTCTGATGTGACTTATGATGATATTGAAGTGCACTTAGCTGTTGAATGTGAYATGTGTAGGTCAGGATCCATATGGACTACTCATCTCTGGCAGTTCTTWAAGCTGTAGTAAGCTTATATCCAGTGTGTACKTCTAAAAATACRYATGGTAGAAGATATGTGTTCATGAAAAGGATTTRAAGTATTTATTTGACTCAAGGGTTGCATGGATTTTAAACCATAGGCTGGATTATTTATTASACTGATGTATGGGAAAATAGCATGACAGACATTTGTAGCAAACCACTTATAGCCATCACTTATCTGTGTTTTCARATTCTAGATTCAAAGTCAGTGAATCCCTTGCTTACACTGCAGGCTAGTTCTTTTGAAAAATTTGATATTGGAGACTGTTTGCAAGATGGATCATGACACTTCATCTCCCAAAAGTTGTTACTGTTATTTATAGTTTCCCCAGACTTGTTCACATTCTTATAAACAAGGAAAATTAAGTAGATCTATTTTGGGACAAAGATCTRTAAAAGACTGAAATGCAGAAAAATTCTAAAAATAATGTGTTCTGCAGTTTTATATTAGAATGAGTTTATCATTCAATTTGATTTGAGTAATTAATCCTCTGAAATGATAAGTCAGAGAAATTGTGAGTCAGTTAGGAAACCCAGATTCATTTCCTTATGATAATGACTCTCRCATAATCATTTTACTATTTTTCTCTTCCCTGCTCTCCTCTGTGACAAAATATTTAAAAAAAAAAAAAAAAGTATATGTCAAATGATAAAACACAGATCTGGATTTTATCCTGAACATTCTCCAGCCATCTTAAATTTARCAGGAAAAGGGGTTTGAAATGCAGGATCTGTAAGTTRCCTGATCYTATGCAAAGAAGAACACAGAATGTGTCTTTCATTGCTTTCATTTTTGAATTGGGTTTTTATGGCCAGGTTTTGACTTTGGGGGTGGGGTTACGTGAGGGATTTCTGGGAGAAGCTGCCAGAAGCTTGCCCAATATGTGGCTTGAATCAATGYCAGGCTGCTCCAAGAGACTCACTGCTGGCCAAGGCAGAGCCCACCAGTGATGGTGGCGGTGTCTCTGGGATAACACAGTTAAGGGGAAGGAAGTTACAGCAGAGAAGCAAATTGCAGCCAAAGATGAGAGGAGTGAGAATATGTGAGAGCAACAACTCTGCAGATCAGTGAAGCAGGGGGAGGAGGTGCTCCAGGAGCTGGAGCAGATTCCCCTGCAGCCTTTGACGTAGACCATGGTGAGGCAGCTGTGCCCCTGCTGCCCATGGAGTGGGGAGCACACACTGGCAGGGCTTGTGATCCCATGGTGGACCCACACTGGAGCAGCAGTCTGCCCCTGAAGGACTGCACCCTGCAGAAGGGACCCATGCTGGAGCAGCTCATGAGGAACTGCAGTGTACAGGAAGGGCTAACATAGCAAAAAGGGCAAACACAGGAAAAGTTTAGGGAAGGACAGTGTCTCTTAGGAGGAACCCCACAGTGGAACAGGGCAAGTATGAGGAGTCCTGCCTCTGAGAAGGAAAGAGCAGCAGAGACAATGAGGGTGAACTGACCCCAATCCTCATTCCCCATCCTCCKGTGMAGGYTGGGAGGAKGAGGCAGAGAATTCRGGAGTGAAGTTGAGGCCATGTCACAATCCACATGCCAGGAGGCATGATGTTCCTTCATTACAAATTTTAGTCAGGCTGAGCAAAAGAGCTCTCATTCTTTTATTATATAATAGTTTTAACTCTTGCCTTGCCAGGTACTGCCTAGTCAATTCTCTCTCACAGATAACAAATCTCAGTATGAATAATCTTCTCATCATAGAGTAATAAATAATTTTGCTTGCAGGGTTTAAGGCAYACTCCTCAAACAATGAGTGCTACCTTTCTGTTTTTGGTCCCTGCATGGACAAGAAAATCCCCTGGCCACTTCCCCCCTACCCAGCCCTTTCTMTTAAGTTTGCATTCTTGAACTGGGAGTTATCACAATTTGGTAAAAAAGAAGACAATATGATGGGGGCAGGGAAAGCTGTGGCTTCCTAAACACTGGAGGACTGCATTTCTTGGAGTTAAAACTGTTACAGCTAAACAAGGAAGTCAATAAAGGTCCAAGCCATTTTCTGCTCACTCCTCTCAAGATTACTAAGCCTACATTTCAAATGTCTGGAAATCGATTATATTGATATTAATACCTTGCCTATCATTTTGATGATTCTTGTACTTCCTGTGCATTGGTGTTCTGTGTTGAATGAATTCCCAGCTCTTGTGAAAATAATGGGTTTGTCTCTGGTTTGCTCTCTGGAATGGGTGCATATGTAAAATCTATTCCCTTGTTTTTGAAATGAGCATATCTGAAGTTAAAAAACAGTCTATTATGCTGAAATAAAACAAACAATTTTTTTTTTTTATGTAGAGAATGTTCTTATGAAAAAATTGAAAAGTTAAAATAGTGTAGAAACAATTTAACCAATAAAACATCTGTAAGTTTATACATTCTTACTTCAAGGGTGATTTATTTATCAATTTGTTGATCCCATCATTGAAGCAGCAAAGCCCATAAGCAACAAACTATTTGCTTTAGAATATTATTAATTTAACCAATACCAAGGGAGGACATGTCATAAAATTTTGCAGTTTGTGCTCATTTGCTTTTTAAGCTAAACTTTGACCATAATCTTGTCATGTATAATTTGAGAATAATAGAACATGAGTTACAATAACTCAGCAAAATATGTTCCAGTGTGATTCTAAGCTAGGCCAGCAAMAGTATTTATTTGTGTGAAACATAATAAAAGAGGTTTATATAATCCTATAGTAAACATCTTAAATGGAATATAGGAAAAATAGAAATCCTAAGTTACTTGTCACTTCTGACAATGCATGGCAGAGCAAATGTATTTCTAAGGCTGCAAATCTCCCTGCCTGGTATTTGACAGGTTTGTGAAGGATGGCTAAAGACTAAGTCCATCTGAAAGCAAGGAGTTCAGTCAAAAGCATCAGCTTTTTTGCACYCCAGTCTTCTTTTGAGCTAATGCAGCTCAAACAACCAAGTGAGGCAGCAAACAGAAATTCTCGATGTGCAGTTACTGGTGTAATCRTAATCCAACAGAAATAACAAATCAATTTTAAATTGTACCGACAGTTATTTAGACAACATAGCAAACATATAATGAAACATATATTTATGAAAACCAATTTTAACCATATTTTATGGTTAAACAAGAATACTTTCTGTTTAACATAGTATTCCAAGGCAGAGCTTACTGAAACATGGAATTGAGAAAAGCTGTTACCCTAGTTAGAGATAATTGTATGGGAACATGGATGTTATTCAAACAAGGAAGAAAAATGTGCATCTTGTAAAAGCTTTTTCTTTCACATACCCATATCTCTTTAACCTGCTGCTCTTCAAAGGTAATGATGTTAGAGTTTARGATCAGCTGCTTTTGCATGCTCTCTGCTATCTGTTGTAAGTGARGCTTGCAAACATGGTCTCTGAATTGTGTTGAAATGACCTTAAGAGAGCAACAAAAGCATTTGCATGCTTGAAATTGATTAAATGTGAAATACCAATTTCTGCTGCTGTTTCTTTCTTTGAAGGACAGTAGTTGTCCCTCATTAACCTTTCATTAAAATAATAATCCCTCATCAGAAGGGCAATACCCTTTAGATCAGATGAAGAACAATGGCTTTTGACAAAAGAGAGTTTGTTATCTGGTTAATCAGAATTCTTTAAGTAAATACACTCCATAGTTTAACTATTAAGGATCTTTTCATTTTATTAATGTCAATGTTGGTTTGTTTTAAGCATCAGAGAAAATCAGCAGCTCAGTGAAATTTAAACATTTTGACTAGATGCATGGTGGAACAGAAAAAAGTTTGATTAGCTGTCTCCATGATAAAACTAATTTGTATTCCACAGTTTTGTCCAACTATTTATGCTAATTATGTACAAAAATAAAATCTACTTTATTGAATAAAACCAAAATTAGGATTTTCAAGTCTATCATGCACACTTTATATAACATTTAATTTTGATGCACATATGTGAGCTTTGCCTTTTGATCTGAAATCCGTGCTAGTGACTGATACATCAAAACTCTAGCAAATATTGCAATCTTCCTCTTCTGAACAACTGTAGGATGGAAGGATGACACAGGGCACAGATGTTCTGAATAGTTCTGGTTTCTGTTGATCTGTGTTTCTCTGATTTATTTTCCAGTGTTTCTGTCATCATTATGTGAAATCTTTGTTTTCACCCGCAACCAGAAAGACTGTCTGACTCTGCAACCTGCCTGGAGGTTTGTGACCTCACGTTACTGTCCCTTCCCACTTACCTAGCACAGCAAGTTTCTTTCTCCTTTGATTAAGGGATGAACAATTTATTCTCTGTACAGACCTCTCATACTGCACTTTTCTTTCTTAGTCATCTTTCATGGAGCCCTAAGAGCTCAGGACACTTCAATCACATATTAAATAAACAGGGTACTAGAGGTTCTTTGGCAGGGGGGAGAATCCCTCCAAAAAAAGATTACAGAGTTTCTGTTTGATGTGTAACTAACAYGAGTTGCATGCTTCTGATAGTTATTATTTATTGATTCAGACAATTTCTGCACTATCTAAAGAACATRCAGGGAGGCCAAACAGTCCTAGATCTTGGTACTTTATCCGTGCCTTGCTGAGGGAAATGTCACATTTTTTAATTTCACCAAAATAAAAGATTTTGCAACAAATCTGATGTATGGTATTGCTTTGAAGTGCATATATAACTAAAATGTATTTCATGTTGTTACATTTTTCAGCTACAATTGAAATGGTATGCATTAAATAATTACATTTGTGGTCCCAATGGATGTTGCGCATATCTCTTAAGATTTTTAGAAATAAACCATTCAATTTAAAATATCAGATTTCCAAAATAAATTTTTAAATATATGTCTTGTTTAAAAGGCATGGGTTCCTATCCAGTCAACTTTTTGTTATGAAAATGAATGCAGAATTTGCACAATGTTCTTGCATTAGAAATGGAAAAGTATAATATTGGAAATGATTTTCTTTTTCATAGATGATAGCACTCCCTAAACTTTATCTTCCTTTTGCAAGTACAGGCAGAGAAGGGTAAATGAACTTTTCAAATAGTTTATTTTTTTTTCTACTCTTATAAATTTGTGCAAGCGTTGCTTTTTTTCAGGCAACAAATAACTGGAATTTTTGCCATACTTCACACTAAATTGATACTGAGATTTCAGACATATTTGGGTAGTTTCCATTAGTTCTGYTGTCACTATGGGACTGAAAAGTAAGCCACACACTTCTTTTGAGACACTGCATTTTATTAAAACACATTTGTTGACAGATATGAAAGGCTCAGCTATCTCTGACAAGATATTACATTTTGGAGCTCTGGTCTCATTGAGGTGGTTATTCTGAAAAATCATACGAGTATTTAGTAGCAATAATGACATTGGGGCTGTTTGATGACTGCAGCACATGCAGCACTTTTTCCAATCCCCACTGTCCATGTAAAATAATAGGATCATTACTTTACATTTCAATTGCTGAGGGAAACAATACTTTTAAAATTGACACACAAACACTAACCCCATGATATTGTCCTGTCAAGGAACTAGGAGTAAGAGTAAAACTGATTTTCTTTTTCTGCTTTCACAGAAATTACACTGAAAGACAAAAAATATTTGTGGAATATCACTCATGTGTTAAGTATGAGAATCTGAGCATGACAAATTATGCACTGCTTACTACATCTACCCTGAGTAGGTGTGAGTGTTCCCAGCTCTTTAAACACCATTTTTTCAATTTTTAAGTGTTAGGTTCCTAGCAAAGGGCAGGAAAGTCTTGTTGCTTTGACAAGCCAAGTCCTTTACACCTACACCAGGCTCATTGTTCCAGCAGAAGTTTTGTAGTACTTCTCCCAAATTTTAAATATAGTATTGTAAATTCCTCTGTGTTCTAAGTATCACACCACAGAACTAAACAACTGAATATAAACAATAAGAAGCTCAGCCAAACTGGTGCAAAATTTAAAGCCTCCAAATCAAATTGTATTTTCAGGGTCTGGGGTGAATTGGCGTATTTCCTAAGATATGGCAGAAAAAAATAGCAAACATGCAAAATATTACAAAGTAGGATGGCACAATGTGAACGGCTGAAACAATTAAAGGCAAAAGAGCTGCTTTGTTCTGATCTCCTAAGGCCCTGCCACTTTCAAGCAGGTGGTGTTGTATATTTAGCAATGCTCTTTGTTCCTGCATTAATATTTCCACTACACTATTTTGTCTCATAATTACAGGAAAATTTTACAAATGTACARCAATGAATGAGAAAATTGAGTATATTATTTGACTGTTTTAAAGATATGAATATGTGTCAATTGAACAAGGCTGTGGTTTAACTGAGAATCCTGAGGTGGTTGGTACAAGAGGGTCATACCTGCAATACTAAGCTGAAGTATTCACAATACCTCACCTCACAAAATATCCAGAAGAATAACCATGGACATTAGAATATTTGCTTCCCTGCAAATATAATAGGATATAATTCTTCATCTCTGGAGAATCAGATATACCTGTAGCTGCACTGGTAGCTCTATTCTAAAAGTGTGTAAMTGCAGAATTCTGCTGCTAGGATGTTAAATTGATTAAAAACTAACTTTTAGCTGCAGTTGGTCTTAACTTGCCACAAAGTGACGCACACATTCTTCTGAAACTTTTTCTTGTCTTGTACACTTCCCTGTGCAAATTAGTCTAAATTRAGTTGTTTGACCTTTGTTAAGGATTTCTTCTACAATGTTTATTAAAAGAACCTTTACAAAAACTATAGATTCAAATATTTTGGAGGGATCGGTATCTTTGTTGCAGAGTTATCACGTCAATAGCATCTTGCAATTAATTATCTGAAATTATCTTGCAAGAACTGATTGAAATTCAGAAAGATAAATTCAGGATGCCACATCTAAATAGGAATATCTAATTATGTGCATTCATGATGGATCCCAATAGGTTCTTAAGCAGTTCATGCTGCAAAGRAGACAATCGTCATTGCATTTATATATAACCCATAAGATGTGGGAAACAAACTCTTTGTGTTGTTGATAAAGACCTAGCTATGTTCGAAATGAACCTATATAAAAATGTATCAGGGAATAAGAGAGTGCCTTGACTGCATTGTTCACAAGTCTGACAAATTTAAAACAATTTTAAAACAAAACTTTACTAAAATGGCATTTCATTAAAATTAGTAGCAGTTTGTTTAATTTATTAATTTATTATCAGTAATATTAATGAATATTAAAAGTTAGTTCTTTTATGTTATTGCTACTCAGGTCTACCTATGTAAAACTGTTAATCCTTAACACCTGTATCCTACATGAGCTGCAAGTGTACAGCACCAGGGTGCTGATGCTGCCTATTTATCAGTGATAGACCATGGATCTGGAGGTTCTTGGTCTCCAGGCTTATTTGCAGAGTCTGCTCCTTTTATTTTTATTCATTGTTTTGCAAAATTCACTGCTTGGGTCACTGCATGCACATTTTCCAATGCCTGCTAGTGCAACTGCACAAATCTCTGTTTGATGGGTTAGTGGTTAAATTGCTCACACTCTTCAGTAAAATGCCCATTMTTCATGTTTAGCTAGGTCAGCACAATGTTACGAAATATTTACATWATTTTAGTACATGTAGATTTCAATTCAAGATGAGCTAATATTATTAAATCCTAATTTATACTTTTTGTAATTTACATCAAAAGCTTTTTCTTTGATCACCAGCCAGAAATGCCTGTTTAGTTTGGGGCATGAAATTTAAAAGAAATTTAAAAAGAGATGTGGGTATAACACAACAAATCCAGAAAATAACAATGAAAATTATTGGAGATTTAGAAAACTTGGTCTGTGAAAAGAATTGGGCAAAACTGGGATTGTTCAGCCTATGATTTTAMCTTTTTCCTTCGTACATCCTCCCTGAGTGTTATTAAACATGGACAGGGCACTTGCTAACACCAAGCCTGGCACTGCAGCACCCTGATGCCACAGGTACTGCTGCAGAAAGCACCCTGTATGGGATTTATAGCAGTCATAAAATTTATGGGCTAAAGTCTACTTGTCACACAAACACATAGATCTGTGTGTGACAGCTGGGCCAGAGGATGAAATTGTGAAAGTTAGGAAAATGTTGAAAAATCCTGAAATCCCAGCTGCTTTGAGATTTCCCTTGTGGTTTGACAGACATCATCATAACTCTCCTTTCTCTGAGGAGGCTGAAATAGATGTTGAAAAGTAAAAGCTGAAAATAGGCCTCCTGTGAAAAGAAAATAAATTACACTCAACAAGTTACAGAACTCTGTGCACTTTCACAGTAGCCCTGTGTGAATATTGCTGAAGGTTCTCTTGCTTGGAGGGGTAGAGATGTGGCAAGAGAATCTTAGCAGAATGAAGCCCACAGGAGATACTAACAAGGCTTTTGCAAGGTTATGACTATTTATTTCATATTTTCTCACATAGAAAAAACCAAGAATCTTCATCTTATTAGTCTCTTAAGAATAATTATTGTGCTCTATTCTTGCCTGGTAATACATTGTGCTTATAAACCTCTGCTCCTCTGCTCTGTTCTGTGCATGCACCTGTGCACATGGACASCTGGTGTGATGGGTTTTTGTTTAAATAACCACAAGCTAAATAAACATCATAATTTGCATTTTTTTTAACAATTGGAAGCATGCATTAAGTGTCTTGGCTGAAGAACCTTMATCACAGTACATAAAAATGTACTTAGTACACTTTGCGTAGACCTTTCTTTTAAAGCAAGGTGTATGAGGGTGGATTTTCTAGTGTATGAGCCTGGGTGTATGAGCCTGGATTTTCTAGCTGTCTGTAAGGACAGGGGGAAAAAACCCTTTCTAGGATAAAAATCAGTATCATTGCTCATGATGAGTGTTTTATGATGAGTGTTTCATGATGAGTGTTCCATGTCTGTCTTCTTACAATTCTATCTTTATAATCCACAGGGTTTCAGTGAGACTTCCATGCTCTTATGTGAGGATAAAAATTGATTTATTATCTTTAAACTATGATATAAATTAGTTTTGGGGATAGYTTTCTTTCCCATTCTTTCTTCTGTAGGAAGTGACTGAATTGTTTTTCAAAGAAGATGATTTGAGAATATCATCTTTCTGTACATCACCTGGAAATATTTTTTTTTTTTTTAATTTAAAACATTTTTTTACATGCCATTAAATCATGCAAGCCTTCTCTTTTTGGAAACATGTCCTATCCCAAAGTTACCCTGGAGCTGACAGATTACAGTCTTACATAGATCTAATATTATTTTTCAAGACTATGACATMAAATGTGGTTTATAGTCTATCCTCATACAGGATGGATATAGGATCCTCATATAGGATAAAYACATTAGATGGGAAAGTCTAGACTTTGGCCTATAAATTTTAAGTCTGTTATAAACTACTKACATATGTTTGTTGGGTGTATATGAATGCCAGCAGCTTTTGGACTTCCCTGTACTCTACCTCTGCCAAAGCAATATGGACCACYGAGAATTTRTTGTGTTTTAATCACAGAATCATTGAACAATTTGGGTTGGAAGGGACCTTAAAGATAATCTAGTTCCAAGTCCCTTGCCATGAGTAGGRACATCTTCCCCCAGRYCAGGTTGCTCAAAGCTCCATCCTGCCTGGCCTTGAACACTTTTGCAAAATTTGCAATATTAATCTAAAGTTTTCATCTCAGAAATCATTGCAGTAGATAAGGAATGCAGCTGTCAAAATAATGAAACCCGTGTAACCAATACATATATTGCTCTCTTGCTTTACAAAAGAGGGCTTTAAAAGTTTTTGCAATGTAATGATATGTAAAAAAAATATGTCACCTATTAGGAATATAAATGTTTTTCATTCTTCCACTCTATGCTAGAAAAACTGACACTAAGAGGTGGAATGTGGTTATTGCTTGAACACCAAGTATCCCACACTCATTGTAAGTAAGAAMCTTTCTGCRGATTTTGTTCCTTTTTTCATTATGGTTTTGCTTCTCAGTCCATTATCTGCTGTTGATTTYCCMCACCTATTCATCAGTGGATCTTATCTCAACAATATTGCAACTCTTTCTGACTTCATCCTCAGCTGAGCAGAGGGGATTTYATTATTTGTTTGTTTTTCCATTGTGGCTATTTTATATTCTATGTTTTTTAAATTGTTGTTAAGAAAGACCCATGTTTAAAAGCAAGGACTACACAAAGTGTACTAAGTACATTTTTATGTACTGTCTTATGCCCTCTCTTGACAGTAAAAGTCAATTCTGAATTGCTTTAGCAAGAACTATAAAAATGTAAATTGCTGAGATCTGATTTGGTCTTACTGCCAGAGCTGAGTTCTAACAGCTAAATCTAGAATRTATAGCTGCTGAAGCTTATTAATAGAGTATAATTTACATATTCAGAAGAATCCTGTTGTAGWCTCTTCCTCTCACTTAATATAAGATGAATGTGAAAAAGCTCCAGAGGACATCTAAATAAGGTTCTGTATTTGAAATTTTGTCTTCATTTAAAATTTTACAATTCCTTTAAAATTRTATCATCTTATGGTGCCTCATTCCCTGTTTTTTATTTTTTGAAGGGGTTTTCAAAGAATGAAACATTTTATTTCATAGGGGTTGTAATTTTAGGAAAAAAAATCATTATAGAAAGAAATTTGAAGATATTGTCTTATCCTTTGATCCTTAATGATCCAATTAAAATACAATAAAATTTTCAAACAATATCTCTGTGATGCTACAAGGTACATATGTGTATCAAAAGTAATACTCTATTTTTGCAGAACTTGTGTAAAACTATTCCAGTTTATGCTGCAATATAACAATGCAGAGAAAACTGGTTTTTCCCTGTATTAACTATTTAATATTAGATCCAGATCCAGCCAGTTATAGGTGTATTCTGCACACAAATAGCCTTCTGCAAAAGGAATTTGCAAGAACACTAAAGAAGATAAGAATGTCTTTTTGTGTATTTTTCAYATATTGTATAGAAGTTGTGCAAGTAGTGATATTTACTTCATAAGTGGACATTCTTTTAATTTAAATAAGCTACTGTCAGTTTTTCAGTAGAAGTGGCTTGTCTTGTCAGTAATAATCTGATTGATTGCAACATGAGAAGACAGAYTCTGCAAAAAGCTCAAGATGTTAGACAAATTTCATGGTCCAATAAACCTAAATTTGACAGACGGAACTTGCTGCCGTGGGATCTTTTAAATTGTATGATTCAAGATAGACCAGGMATTTGTGTAGATGGCAACTTCAGAGCAGCAACCTAGAACAGAATTGACAAACACAGTGAAATCCCATAAGCTGTTTACCAGCTGTAGTCAATTATATGGTTTTGGTAGTCTTGGATATCTGTGGGTAATGCTGCCAGCAGGCAGAGCTGTGTGGAGCTAATCTGATACTGTCCAGCTCACAGAACACATCAAATGATTCAGGCTCACAGCTTCAGCAGAGCTGCCCCACATTTGTCAGAGATATCAATTCTAAAGACTTGGGTGATAAAGAACACATCAGACCTCTAGGCATTCTCAAGAGGAGAGAAACAGATTGGTGTAGGCAGAATGTACTTTCATTTAAACCATTTGGTGATTTTTCCACTCTCTTCTTTAGATAAACCTAACTTCCACGATAATAATCATTCAGTGAACTTCAAATTCAGTGAATGACTGCAAATCTAACAGGTGTGATAAAGTTGCAGATTACAATCTAAATTCTGTGATTACTGCTGTGGTTACTGAAAGTTTTATGTAGGAAATTGGACTTCATCCTGAGGAAATGTGTTGCCAGTGCACAAAGATGCATAAAATTTAAGCTAAGCAGTCTGTACATATATTATTAAACAAATGAGAGGGACATGAAGTCTAGTAAAACCATTAGATTTGCCAAGATTTGCAAAAATGCTTGCAAAACACTGTAGAGTTGCTCTAATATTATTGACATAATTTCTCATTTCTCATAATATTGACATTGAAGAGAATTCCGGCTAATATATCCTGAAATTTTTCTAGGAAGCAAATATAATGTCTTCCAGATTGGCACTGAAAACATACAAACAACTCAAACTTAGAAAAGCAGGAATCTACATTAAAATATTTGGCAAATTTACATAAAATCCTAATTACTTTAAGAAGGGATAATATTATATTTAATWATTATAAAGCCAACTTCAAATAATGAAATATTCTTCCTCTTAATTAACATTTATACCATTTAGTCATTTTATCATTCCTCTGCTGTGTTGTAAAGCTATCTATTGACTGCTCAGAAAATTGATACGGCAGCAGCAAAGAGCCAATACTGATGATATAAAACATTTCTTTTATATATTACACTACCACTCTATGGRTAAGTCATAATTTCTACAGATCCATTAGCTGGTATCAGGTAACATATTTTGTTCTGTAAATTGCTCCAAAGGAGTCTTTTGTTATGCCCTCAAATTTTTGTTTACAGGGAATCAAGCAATCACAGACTCTGTCAGAATCGCAGAAAAACCTTGGCACGCCACAAGTCACTCAGAAAACTGCATATTACCAGCAATAAGATGACAGCAGGTATTTTAACTTAACCATGCTTATTCACACAATGACTCAGATTTAAAAAAAAAAAAAAAAAANAAAAAAAAAAAAAAAAAAAAAAAAACACACTTGGCAAACAGTGTTTAGGTAGAGGAGCATTCTGTGCTACTGGAGTTTGTGGTATCTTGGTTATATCTCATTCTGACACTTTAATTAGAAACTTAGACTTAATGCTTTTATCTTTTCTATTCTGTGATAAATGCAAGTAGTAGTTCAGTAGAGGTTTCTAAGCATATTCAGATGCTTCAAGATGCAGACAAAACTGTAGTAGGATTTACAAAAGCTTGTRGAAACTAATTAGGAATTTAATAGCCAGGTGCTTCTGAAAATCTAATTGGGTGGATTTTTGAATTTTTAGCAGCCCCTTGCAAAACAATTCTGAGCAGTATAGGCTCTAAAAGAAAAATAAGGATATTTATTTAATCTTTTAAATTAAATTTCAAATTTAATATCTCTAGAAAATGTATTTGTTTTGTTGTTTATGTCTCTGATTCATATTGCTTTGCTCTTTATGCAGCACTGCAGTAAGGATCTTCACATGCATTAATGCAATTTATTTTTTGTAGTGGCTTTTACATCCTATATTCTAAAATCATCAATTTTCTGTATGATAGACCTTATGACAGGGAACAAGGAACAAGTGAAGGAATAGTAAAGAAAACATATTTTATTTTCAGAATAGATAATTTGTGACATTTGGGGAGAAAAAAGTAGTTGTGGTGGGTTGACACTGGCCAGGCACACACCAAAACTGCTCCATCCTCCTCAGCTGGACAGGAAAGCSAAAATRTAACAAAAAGCTCATGGGATARGAGMAGGGAGGGATCATTCTCCAGTTACTGTCATGGGCAAAACAGGCTTGACTGGGGGGAATTATTTTCATTWATGAACAATCAATAGGAGCAGAATAATGAAAAACTAAACCAAATCTTAAAAACACCTTCCCTCTACCGCTGCCTTTTTCCCAGCCTCAAGTGCAGTCCATGATCCCCCTTCGGACCTGGAGCACTTCTCCCCCTGYTCCCTCACTGACCATGGTGTCTCCAGAGTTGTTTCTCCCACATGTTCTCACCCCTCTCTTCATTGGCTGCCACTGCCTCTGCACTGTAATTTGTTCTCCTGCTTAGCTGTGTTATCCCAGAGGTGCTGCCACTGTCGCTGTTGCTCCCATCCTTGGCCACTCGTAGGTCACTCCTGGCTGGCATTGGCTCTGTTGGACGTGGACGAAGCTTCTGGCAGCTTCAAATAGAAAACACCAAGGTGACCCTCCTGATGCCARAACCTGGCTGCACAGAACCACTGCAGCAGTGTGCTGTGCTTCAAGTGTAATAGAAAAGTCTTTTGACTATGTTCCCAATGCAAAGTGAAAAAAAAAAAAAAAAAAAAAAAAAAAAAAAAAACCAATAAAGGAATATTTATTAAGATTAAAATATGAAAAACATGTACTATATGGTTATACAGGAACATATAAAATTATAAATTTCACTGATCCTTAATTTAAAATCTCCTTGTTATAGGAATGTAGTTTAAAAGTAGGAAAAATAAGTTTGGTGATTAGCGGGGGGGTAGTTTGTCTTTTTGTGGGCAGTTAAGTGAAATTTCCTGGTAATATTAAGAGTAGATCTGGTGGAAGTATTTGCAACAAAATAACCTTAACTGGATAATATGTTTTGGGTTCGTAACATTAATGAGATAGCATCTTTGCTTTGAAGGGATTCCTATGGATAAAAGTTAAATGTTGGTAAATATAAAAGAGATAAATGCCYCAAGATCTAAAATAAAGTCCTTGAAAGCAGTGATGGAGTTTCAAATCCCCTACTTTGGTCGGTGCAGTGTGTTCCACATTGATTATCTGATTACAGCACTATTGAATGTCATAGGAGGATTTTCTTTCAGCCTCTTCTTGTGACTTGTTCCATTCTATATAAGATATCCCTAATATTTCTTTGGATCAGATTACTGKAATCAATAGGTTTAAAAGAATCTTGCAGATAAAGATTTTGAACTAAAAAATATCAACACCATGTTTAGAAATAGGAGATTCTCTTTCAGCTTTTTAGTGGTGAGTGTTTTTAATATCATTTTATTTCAATAAAGTAGAAATGTTTTCTCCTGAAAGCTCACATTTACTGCCCCTAGATTCCCAAAAAAAGTTAACACAGTTTCAACAAACAACAGCTATCAGAAGGCATTTCACTTATTATTAAATCTGACTGTTCTGAAGTCTSTGACATTTTATGTAATGTGAAAATGTGCTTCATCCACTATGAGGTTATGTATGTTTAACTCTTCAAATTCTCAAGGAAAAGAAAGAAATGTTATCTTTATTTCTGTAGAGATTTGGTTAATTTTTTATTATTATTCAAATTTAAATAGAAAAGCTACCTGTACAAAGCTGTTAAAATGCCACATTCCGAAGGAGAATTTTGACCACCTAGTTTCTGAGGTCTGCAGATGTCAAATGATATGTTTTTTGCTTTCCAAAACTGGTAAAGAAATCTGCTCCAGACTAATAGGCTGCTGAGAAGACTTTAGCAATGAGATAAAACTTGTTTACTGCAGTTGAAACCWGAAGCAGATGCCTCCATGACAGTGTGGATTTTAGATTTTGCTAAACTTTTCTAGAACTGTATTTAATTTGTATTTGCAACTGTCAAAATTAACATCTTCCACAAATCCCAATGTTGTGTGAGATATAGAATGGCTGACCAGAAAARGATCAGCTGGAGATTACTTTTTAAATCACCATGTAATACACACACTTCAACAAGGAAGATTAAAATAACACTCTTTTGGTAATTCTAAATTATATGGATTAAAGACATTATTTTAAACAACCTGTTGGATATCTGTCATCTTTGGGACTATGGACTCTCAAGGTACCATATACAGCTAAAGACAGGCTAATCAAATACATTTTAAGCTCAGTTTATTCTTCTCTCTGTAGTTGAATACAGGGTTTGAATGTTATTGTAGAAAATRCCATATGTTTACACAGTATTACCAGTTGATTAATACTCTTCCCAATTAATATTACATGAAAACCAAATCCTAGCAGACATTTAGCCACAGCCTTTTATATTATTAAAATAAGACATTTCATAGATTTTGGAAATCTTTCATAAATATATATGTGAACTTTTTCCTACTTTAAATCAAGTCATCTAACTTATACTGTTATTTCTGAACTACTTCTGTTGCTGTGCATTTTATATCTGATTTAATGTAACATACTCTGTTGGTTAGSATTATACCTACATTACTCAGAATATCATTTTCACACTGGATGGATTTATTCATCAAGCTTTATATATGTGTGTATGTGTGTGAGCCAATCACCCTTGACTCTGAATATTGCAGTGGAGAGAAGTCAGCACCTTTAAGGTGACATCTTGATCTGTTTTCAAAGACTGCTTTAGTATGAGATTAATTACACCCAAAAAATACTAATTTGTCTGATTGGATTTAAGCTTGCAAAAGGTGACTGGTTCTGATATAGAGGACCTAACTGTAAATGTTGGCATTTGATAAGACATGTCACCTCCCCCAAATCCACAACTGGACATATATGAACCATTTCCAACGATCACGAGGAGTACTTCCAGTCTAATTACATCTGTTTCAATCCAAGTAAAAAGACAATAAATTATCTATAGATAAATAATCCAATTAAATAAAAAAAATCCTGCTAATTATCAAATCATATTCAAATATTTTGGTCCTGTAAAATAGCATGTGAGCATTTCACTATAAAACTAATGTAATGCCAGAAGTGTTTATTTTCTTGCAGCAGAGGGAGCTTAAGAATGTAAGATATATGTGCTTTTCAGCTTCATGCTTAATTATATTCATTCCAACCACAATGATGCAAATATCCAAAAAAGCCCCTCTTGATGCTTGATTCTAATTCATATTTATATCATTATTAATGRACATTTTACTAAAATAATTATCTTRCATTATTTTCATTAATGAAATCAATCACTTCTTTCTTTCACTTTTATGACCAAGAACAATACTTTAAGTAGGAATGTCCRTGTCAACTTTAGCAACTAAAAGAACATTTAAGCAGTTCCCTCAAAAACTTAATTTCTTTTTGAATGTCCCCATTAAGATGATTGATGAAAACTTTGATGAAACAATAAATGCTTTCATGTAGGTGCCAAACAGAAAGTGACCAAGATGTTAGGTTGACAGATGCATTAGATCATGTTCCAGGCCCTTTTTTCCCCTTTTGACAAGAGCTAGTTAACATTTCAATCACTTAGGAATTAGGAACTTTGAGGACCATTGACCAGCATCAGAGCTAACCACTGACCTTGCCAAYACTGTAGCTAAATTTCTGAAGCTGTCTACAGAACATCTCAGTCAGCYCTGCAGCAAATGTCAGTCTCCATCTCTGCATTGAGAAAAGACTGAAGGGAAAATTATTTATTGCACTCAACTTTATATCTGAACTGGGCACTGTAGTAACTAAAATGGTGTGCACTTTGCTTACTTAAATGATATAAATCAAACAAGCCACCAASAACAAATTCTCCAGCCCTGGATCATAAGTCAAATTTTCATATATACTAGATTTTTTTAAGCAGAAAGCTTGGTCAGCAATCTGTAGTGTTTAGGTTTTGTTGTACCAAAGGAAACTGTAAGTCTGAGCCCTGCTGTGRAATGGTATTGTGGCTTTATTGGGGTCTGATAGTTCTGCTGGTTAAGTTCTAGCAGGATACTTCTCTCTTAAAATCAGATCTAATCATAGATTAAAGCAACAAATAAAAAAATGTCATGAAACCGTAATGTTTTCTTCTGGTTCAGTGTAAAATAGTCTGGGGTGTCATTCTGAGAACAAATATTGAGATCAGGGGCTCCCTGGGCAAAGCTGTCTCCGAGCTGCCCCTGCAAAGGAAGCTCAAGGGTCACTGYTCAGTGCCCTTGATCATTTCATGATCCGAGGGTGGCCAAGCAAGAGCCAGGTGTGGACAGGGAGGGACAAGGGGAGGCAGTATTTGTCACCCACTGCATTCATTGGCACCTTCTKCAGCTCTGTGGAAGCCCTGTCCCAATGGACATTGCAGAAATGTCTGGGGAAATGAGCTGTGCTTTAGCTCTGATAATACCCTTAACATGCCGTGGCTTGTTTCACATGGAAGATTTGTGGATTCAAATGGAAATTTAAATCTACCCTGTGGGTCAGTTAATAAAAAAAAACCCTTTGTAATAATGGGGAATAAAACTTTCTGGTAACAAGACTGTACTCTGACCATTGTTATCTATAAAGGTAAATACTGTGATATTTGCACTGGGTTATTGTGTGAGATTGAATTCCAATACAAGGTAAAAAAGTACAGCTTCTTTTCTTTTTGTAGGAATTTCAGCCCAAAATATTACTATCCCTGAGTGAACAGAACCAAAATGAATGAGACAAGATACAGCCCAAAAGAAAAGGTGTGTTTCAGATGTGTGCCTTCCTCCTACACAGGGATAAAATATTGGTATGGATACAGCTGGTATTGCACTTCCTTCCACCACAAAGGAAGTTTATACTTTAGGGAATTTTCAAAGACAAAATAGCAAAAACATGCAGATAAAATATAAATTATTTACCTCTGCACTGGATTTTTTTCCTTGGTAGGTGCTGTCATTTCCTTCAATAAAATGACAGGGCATCAAACAAGGAATTTTTGTTTTCCAGAGTTACATTTGTTTCTTCTTTCATATTTGATATGTAATTTTAAATGGTGGAAACCTTTTTCTTTRTTATTGATCTCAAAGAGGGTTTTTTTTGGAAGTAGAAATATTTGCAACAAAACATGCTGGAAGGGCTTTGCACAGATGCACAGACAGTCTTCTCTGAGKTTTTTCATGCTCTGGAAAGATGATAGTGAGAGAATGAATACAGGTGAAACATTAATATTGTAAACAATGTAACAAATCTGACTTCTCTGAGCTTCTGCAATTCTACAATATTTTCCTGGTAAGTGAGGACCAACAGCCTTTCCTCTGACTGCTAAAAAATTGAAGAAATCCCTCTCTGTTCTTCCCTCTCATCCTGYCTGCTGCCAGCATGGTGACATGAGCTCCTTGCTAGCATGCACTCGCCTGGAAGGCAGCAATGTTTGTGTGCTTCTCCCAGGAGAAAATGCTCCTCTGCCTGCGTGCAYAATGCTCAGGGACTCCCAGGAGAGGAAATGACCCATCAGTTTTCAGGACTGACTGGGGGGTCTGCAAGAACAGCAACAAAAGCTGACACATCCAAGTAGCCACGGAGGCTGGGGAGGTGTCTGAGCTCTTAGGCAGTTTTCTTGCCTAATTCACATTTAGACAATTATCCTCACAACTGGAAGGGGCAAAATTATGTTTTGAAATAAAACATAACCTTTGCAGACATGGTGACATTTGCCARGAGGAAGATGTCTTTTTCTTAACATGCCTTTTTCTTAGCATTTTTCAAGCCTTGATTGCAGCATATTTTTTATTGTCTAAAATCCATAGGATAGGAAAAGAAAAAGAAAAGGGAGAAAGCAAGTATATTTTTAATATATATATGAATTTGAACACAAGTGCTTCATCTATAGGTGGATTTAAAAATCAAAATTGAAGAGGGTCTCTGAAGTCATTAAGATAAATCCCATCCTGTCACACACATTTTACTTTATCTTAGCACAGTATCATCTTGCTTACAAATAAGCAGCAGTTCATTAACATGCAGTAACTCTGTAGATCAGAGCTGTATATTRTGCATTCTTCTGATCACATATCTATTGACTAATGSAGATGSACTGTGTTGTAGAACTTTAYAAAAGGTTTATTTTCCAAATAAAAWTATTATTCATTAGACCTCCAAATTGACAGAATATTATCATATTAATAAAGATATACCAGTGAAAATATAATTTATTCAGCTGATGAAAACGGGTGTAAGTCTATCAAAGCCAGAGGGTCTAAGCTGATAYTCACCACTGTATATCTCAAACATTGTCCTTGCAGCTGTTGGTGGGATTGAACTCATCCTTCTAAACCAAGTATTTTCACCAGCTCTGCTGTTTCTGCAGCCTCAGTGGTGACACTATGATGGGAACAAGGATCAACAACTATGCTGGTATGCTGCTGGATTAACAGTATATGGTAGCAAAACTTCAGTTTCCTAAATAACCAGAAGCTCTRAACRTCTCCAGAGTGGGTGATTCCATTTYAGTGAGTAGTTAAAGTGTGTCATTTGGGCAAACAGGATCTCTCTGTGTGAACTTAGAGATGTTGAGAGTCATCTTTGACTGTGTGTTAATACTGTGGGTATTTCCTCAAGAAGCACAGCCTCGCTGGATTCTTAAATTCCAGTGCAAGTGGATGTATCCTAATTTTCTTTGTTGTTCCAGCATGGTCCTTTCTGCAGCCTTTTGAACTGATGAAAGAATCACAGCCAAATGAAAGCAGCGGCCAAGCAAAGCTGAAAAGTCTGACCAAATCTTGTCCATGGAGGGAAGAAAGGACCCCTCCAATTAGCCCTGAATTGCTGGAAATTCTCAGAATTTGGATCTCTTCCTTTCCTTCTRAAACATCAAATATTTGTGGTGGCTACATTTTCCTGAAATGCCTCTCTTCCTGTAGGAAAATATATCACAACATGAAACACATAGTAATAGTTCTTTGTTTCATCACAGAGCAACACTACATTTATTCAAACAGGACATTTTTGGAACTGTTAAAGTTCTGTTATTCATTATCTCTCCACTTGCTGTGAGAAAAAAGAGCGGCAGTACATGGTCCACCCTTATTCTTCATCTTTGTGCTCAAGACCTGCTTCCAATTAGAATGCAGAGACCCCATCCCCATTATCCTTAACATTTCTTAACATTTGTGTCTTGTCTTCTCATTCGAATTGATAAAGGTTGCTATCTTCATGTCCAGCATTTTGGTATTTGAATATTTGTCTTAACAAAAAAATTACAACAAATATTTTTTTTACAACTTTCCTTGAAAAAAGAATCATACGAATAAAAATCCTTACATCTAGGAAAACCTCATCCTGGATGAATTCCAGTTTGTAGAACACACGTAAATATAATGATGGTGGAAATAATATGGAAATATTAATACTTTTATTTAATATTTAGACTCTCCTGTGAAACAAAATATATAAATATGCATATATGAGAAAATTTATTACTTATCATCACCATGACAGTCATAGTTCCTTTTGGAGAAGCACTTCCATACATCCTTTTTTTACAGTTTCTGCATGCTAATTAAATAAATAAAGTGAATAATATAGWAAAACAAGCTGAATATTCCAGTAAAACATGTAAAAATCCTTTTTCTCATAGAGATATATATATTAATTAAGCTTTGTATTACTCTTCCATAAGAAAAGATGTAAAATATATTATTTCAGACAATGAAAACTAGTAATCCACAATGGCAGAAAAGCATTGCATGGGAGAAAAGCCTTTCTTTTTTGAAAGGGGCTGATAAGGACTGGAGAGAGTGGCTTCCCCAACTATATTGCATATTTTTTCCCTCCTCCAGTCAGTGACATRAAGAAAAAATGAGTTATGCAAAGCTCCCAGTAATTATGTTTTCTTGGACTAGTGAGCTAATGCATCAAAAGATAGAATGGCCACAAACAATAATGCATTCCACTCCAAACTATTTTCTTTACATTTGTAAAGCACAGCAAGAATGCTGTTAGATTAAAACAAGTTTGCTTGAATTTAATTAGTGTGCACACATTATATTATTTCTCATTTTCAGAATTTTCATGTCTAACTCTGTAACCCTTTAATTTTTGTTGTTAAGGTGTGGGTTTTTTCTTCAAAAATTTCCAGCTCTTGGAGTTGCATTTATGAAGAATGGCCACTAGAGTGCTGCAAGTACCCATTGAAGCTGCAGTTGTGTACGTTTGCCATCAGTATTTCAGTTTGAGTCATATTTTTAATATATATTTATTATGCATAAATGAATACCTAAAAAACTCTAAAATATCTAGGTGTGTAAGTTAGCTCAGATGTGATGCTTTTGTATCTATGGAAAAGAAGTATATGATTGCTTACCAGACAGTTTACAATTCCATAATAGTTTAGAGGATTGGCAGTTATATTATATACCATTGTAATTTAAAGGGTTCCCAAGTAACCATTAGGTRCCTATTTTCTTGTTTAAGCTGTCTGTAGCATTATTGATGTAACTATAATGTGAGTGCCTCAGGTCTGTTGTCAGTTGCTGAATTGAGACCAACAGAAGAWACAGACAAAACTCATTTCTGAAACTTGTTTAAGTGCTAATATGAAAATCATCACAGAAATCTCAGTCTTTACTCAAARTTTTGGCCAAATCTGTCAAACAGGACTAGTCCAAGAAGCAGTCACAATTTTGTGTGCTAAAAGGGATGCATTTTTCCTTCTCTGGGTAAGCCCTGTATCCAGTAACAGAAGAGCCACTCACCCCYGACACAAMATAGAATCATAAAATCACAGAATTGGAAGGGACTTTAAAGATTTCCTGTTTCCAGCCCCCATGCCATGGACAGAGACACCTTCCACCAGACTGGGTTACTCAAAGCCCCACCTGACTTGGCCTTGAGCACTTCCAGGGATGGAGCATCCACAGCTCCTCTGGGCAACTTGTTCCACTGCCTGATCAGTCCCACTGTCTGTCTATTCGAAACCTGCTCTCTTTCCGTTTAAGGCTATTCCTCCTTGTTCTATTATTACAGAACTTATTAAAGAGTYCCTTTCAGGGTTCTTTAAGGCTCCCTTCAGATACTAAAAGGGGCTATAAGGCGTCCCTGCTGTCCCTGTCTCTTCTCCCAGCTGAACSGGAGAAGAGACCTCTGCCTGTCTYCATAGCAGAGGTGCTCAAGGCCTCTCTCCATCTTTGTGGTCTCCTCTGGACTCGCTCCARCTGGTCCCACATTATTTTTATATTGGGGGTCCCAGGGCTGGATGCAGCACTGCAGGTGTGGTCTCAGCAGAGCAGAGCAGAGCAGAGCAGAGCAGAGCAGAGCAGAGCAGAGCTGAGCTAAGGAGCAGAATCTCCTCCCCTGCCCTGCCAGCCACGCTGCTTTGGGTGCAGCCCAGGACACAGCCGACCCTCTGGGCTGCGAGTGCACATTGTGGGGTCATGTCCAGCCTCTCAAATCAGCACCCCCAAATCCTTCTCGGCAGGGCTGCTCCCATTCCATTCTCTGCCCAACCTCTGCTGTACTTGGAGTTGCCCTGATCCATATGCAGAACCCTTCACTGGCCCCTTGGACATCAAGAGGTTTCCATGGGCACTTAGCACCCTCCCTGCTCTTCCCTGCCAGTGATTAGTGCCTTTACAGCAGGAGTTGTGAGAGCAGTAGCTGAGTGGGAGAGATGAGAGGAGCCCCTCTGCTAGAGCCTATTAAGTGTTGAGGAGAAGCCAGGGGCCAGCTCATGTTTCTGTGGTTTTAAGGTTGACCTTGGCCCTGTCTATACAGCAGAAGCTGCCTTGGTCAGACTCCTTCATAACCAGAAGTCAGAGGACGGGACTAAAATAATTTTTTTTTTTTTTTTAAAGCAGGCAAAAGCTGCTTGAAATACTACACTTCTGACTGTCTACTTAAACTTATTCTAAAAGAGATAYAAAAACATCACTTTAAAGCTAGCCAAAGACAAGGCCAAAGTATAATAATACTCAAAGGTTAGGAACAGAAAGATTAAATGTGGGAAGTCTTATCAGAAAGAAAGTGATACTGGGGTGAAGTTAAAAACTGAGCACTTCCAGCCTGCTCTGAGGAATATATCAGGACACAGCAAAGAGCAGACTGCTGGGACAAATAGACTAAGAAATGCAGTAACAGTTAAAGAATTGGACAAGCTGGCATTGCAAGGTACTGTTACAAGGGAAAGCTTAAGTAATCCTTGTAACACCCTGAAAGATGAGGACGACTGAGGTCACTGTAACTATGACGACCAGAAAAATGGACAGAGGAAAAGARCAGGCAAAGAAAACTGAAACCAGAATGATTTGACACACACACATGCTCTTTCTGATCACTCAGGGGAAAAGGAGAGTGGAATGAAGGCGAAAAAGCACTTCAGTGGTAAGCAGAGACAGGCAGCGTTTCTTTTGCCTTCCTCTTTTGGTCRGTATTAAATTCCGTTCCATTTCACACCCTCCATCCTAAACTGACAGCGTCAAAGTCTGCTTAAAGTTAATGAAGGATGTGTTTTTAAAGTGTTTGATATYTAATACACCTTTTAAATGTCACCACATTCCAGGAATTTCTAATATCACTAAGTTTTTTATCAAGCCTAATTTTTTTCCCCTTTTATACTCGCCTTGCATGGTAAACTCAAAGACCAAGTATAGAAACGTATGAAAATCCCCAAATATCAGCTACTGCAAACACATGGATTAATAAGGATTTACCTAATCACCAATGTGGAATTAATCCATGTAACCCTATGAGGACAGGTTGGATCAGGAGGYATAACCAGTACATCAAATCCTTCTTTCATTCAACTGCATGCCAGCTCATTGACTGATGTCATACATTGATTTATTCTTTCAGGAAATTTGTGGTTTATGTGATTTCATATTTTAATGCAGAATATAATTATCGGTGATTATGGTGAAAAAGAGAAAGTGAAATAAATAGGAATGCTCTGTGTCCTAAGGAAGGACTGGAGGAAATCTATGGTCCTGATGTGGCACAGAAGATGGGACACTCTACAGCTGCATGACCTCCTGTGCAATCAAAGACATCTTGTGTGGTCAAAACATCCCTGATCTCTGAAAGGGCTGGAGCTCGAAGGACACAGCACCCTCGTTGATGCGCTGGCTCACGCTCTGTTGTGGCACATTGATGTCAAGTGTTTCTGGCTTAGGTTGGTTAGGAAATTTCCTAGCAGAAGACACTGTCAGGCTATCAAAAAAGAATTTTTATGAATCARGGTAGATGTTCATTCACAGTCAAGTTTTTAACCTTTGAAAAGCCTGTATTGTTGCCAATCAGTGCTCAAAGTCACAGAAGTTTCTTCCGGGAGCTGGCAAATCATGAAAAATATTTTGCTGCTGGAAGACTTCCTGAAACAACAAAAGATGTCTTTACTCAGCTGCAGCTTTAAGTGTAAATTTGATCTCTTACAAGACCTCCATCGTTCAGATAAATCAATCAAACTTTTCCAGTGCTTGTGCTGAACTCCTGCTCAGAGGAAAGTGGTGTGTTTACCTTATTGTGCTGTGTCTGCTGCTACAAGTGGGGTTAACTTTGATCTCTACACTGTGTTTTTTATAGGTAATGCAGAGTCCAGGATGTGAAGAAGCAGTGACACAAAAAACTCAGACTGGATAAGCAGAGGTCTTCTCATAGGTTATTATACACTCGAAATCAGCACACTGATTAAATTATTATTTAAAACTTTAACAGATTTTTACTTCCATGACAAAGAATGACAAGATYTTGTCTATATCCATTTATGACCCTATCTATATCCCTTTGAATAACATAAGCAATGCATCTGTTGCCTTTGGCAAAATACCAGAAGGGACAGTCTGTTCAGAATAAAAGAAAAGGAGGTTTTTTTGCAATTTATCTAGACTAGTTGAAAGTCCAAGCACTCTGTAGACTCCTCTCTATGTACCCAAAGTGGCTTAAATTGTCTGACWTTTTACACAGAACTGAATTTCACTTCAGATGCCCTAGAAGGTAATGGCTGAAGGAGCTCTAAGCAAGCTGCATTGCTATACTTAGGSTATTTTGTGGGGAGGGAGAAGGAAGAACCAAGGATCAGGAAAATTTGTTGACAATTTCACGATGATTTGCAAGTAAGCCTGCAGACAACACGTTCAGGCCAAAGCTATATTTGTTAGCACTTGCACCGAGTTAACATCTGTATGTGGATAATTCTCAAACTTGGTTCTACTCTAAACACCTCTCTGCATGCCAAGATTTTAATTGATATGTTTCTTAGTCATGCTCAGAGATGAGCACAGATTAAACAGATTTCTGTCTTTACCTCTACTCATATCTGTTACTTTCTTTTCTGCTCTCAGTAGAGCTCCAGGGACTGTAATACATGTATCATTATTTAAAAAAAAAAATCTTCTTAGATTTCCTGGTGGATATTGCACTRAAAAATTCTGGAAGATTCAGTCACTAAGCAAAGACTTCAGATACCTTAAGTCTCTGATTTCCCAAAAGCCCAGTGTTTTTCATATCTATTCAGAACAGTGAWGCAAAGACTATTGTTAGTCTTCATTTTGACCAGATCACCTCTTACAGTGTATTGCTTCACTCATTCTTTCTGCTTTATAATGTAAAACATAATAGGCTTTTTCATTTTCAGGGTCTTCCATGATCTCTCCTCTCCTATCTATCATTTCACATTCACCATGAAGATGTCAGCCCTGTCCCTGAGTCTTTTACCCATCTCATTTTTCAAACAACTTTTTTTCAAAACATCTTCCTTCCTCCTTCCCCAGTGTTTAAAATGAACTCCCTGACAATACCTGCAATAAAACTTTACTTCTCTCTTTTAAAAGTCYCTTAAAATTCTCTTTTTTGATTAAAAAATTTAGGATTTTCCCTATAGCTGGGTACYATACCACTATGTAATGTTTGAAGCTTCTTGGTTTCCCCATATTTTAGTTGTCTTTCTGTCTCTGTGCATTATTTCTTAGTTTCAAAWTCCTAATTTCTGATCTGTGGGGCAAAGATCATCACTTTTTGGTATTTTTACTACGCTTAGAATGATGCACTCCTGGATGCAATGCTGAACTGTGAATAGCAAAACAAAACAGAACAAAACAAAACAAAACCAACAAAAATCAACCAAACAAAAAGCCCAAACAAACAAAACCAAAACAAAATTTAAAAAAACATTAATGGTAGAAGGAGTACTTTGAAGAAAGAGCTGCTTATGTTTTCTAGGGAAAAAAAATCATTTTCTGAAGCCTAAAATGCACAATAAATTACAAAGTTACAGTTGTTTACACTTGGAGAGGGAAATGTATCCTCATGTTCCCAATTAATTTRACTTTTATGGGTGCACACACCTGCTGAACACCTATTCCAGAATGCCCAGTAACTTCTTCAGCAAAAAGCCTCCAAGACACTTAGAGTTTTTTAAAGTTTGTATTAGTAAATTTTAGAGTTATATGGCCTAGAAATTGCATCAGAAGTGCAATAATTCATTGCTACAATAACATTGGTTTTAATGCTGTTTTTAGAAGCTCTGAGGAAATCAAGGCCCCCATAGCACAGTCAATTAAATCTCTTTGTGACCCACCAATTGCAGAGAAAACCTGTTGGTTCTGTTGACTGCAGGAAATGGGAAACACTTTGGTTCTCAGTAGTATTTTCTGGATCATAATACATTATTTTTCTGAGAAGCAGAAATAGAATTTGGTATATTACAATTTTCTCACACAGACACACTCGCATATTACAAAATTTGATTTTGTAAGATAAAAATACATAAATGTGTCGTCAAATCACTAATCAGGATATACTAAACAAAAATTAAGGACTAAGATAATAAAGGAAACACTAAATGAGAAGCCAGCTGTAAGAATTCAGTAACCATTGAACATTTACAGGCATTAATATGTGACAGCAAAAGGTAATATTTATAAAAATAATTTTGTTCAAAAAGGATAAAATYCAGATTAAAGTACACTTACATCACTAACACAGTACAAAGAAGAAGTAAAATCTTTTGGTTTTATAAACAAAGGAAGAATTTCTTTCTGAATGTGCATAATATTTTACAATTACTCTATTCTTGCAACCAAAACTAAGAAAATGACTCAATATGTTCTACATCCTGCAACATTTTCTTGATCAGGATTTAGTTTTAGTTCCATGCCATTGAAGACACAGTCAACTTTTTATTATTTCATGCTATTTCWTCAGTATAATGGAGGAAAAAACTCACACTCCAAGTCACTAAATAGAATGAACACTGCTTTTTGTGTAAAAAACAGGGCAATGGAGCTTGAAAAAATGTGATAGATTCATAATTACTTTTCACACTAATGATAACATCTACAAAAAGCTATGAATTTGCTTACAAATTACAGCTATAARCACCAATTATAATTGGGCAAGTCTTTCTGGAAAATAGAAGAGCCAAGACTTAGTTCAAGATGGTGTTTAYTCACATGTACAACATTTACTTTTAACCTCATGCATAAATGCTTTGTGGTTTTGGGATCTAGGAGAGAAAAAAAAAATCAACAAACAAATAGTTGAAATATTTTTCTTCGACCTTTCTCTTTTTTATTTGGAAATATGTTAAACAGTCCCAAAATCTGGAATAGAGTGTTTTTTACAAAGTCTTTCAAACTAAGTAAACAGAAGCAAGACGTTTTATGTCCTTTATATAGAAACGTCTGCACTGCATGATTTATTTGAAGGTAACCACTGAGTCACCCTCACAAAGGACTTGACTGTTCACAAATAAATTCTCTGTCTTTTTTATTACTATTCTAAACATCAGAGGGCTTTTCTAGTGTCACCGTTTCACTAGTTTGGTGGGAGATGTGGCTCTCCTCTCCTGAGCAATGCTTCCAGCAAGAGCCAGGGGAGAAGCTTGATGGCTCTGCTGCCTGTCCRGTGGGTCCAGCCACAAGGATCCCTTGGGAACAAAGGAGAGAAAGGTGCCAGAAGGCAGAGCAGCTGCTGCCAGCAAGGCATCCCAAAGCTTTTAAACTGTGGTGAGAAGCAAACCCCACAGGGAAGAAGATCTGTGTGTTGTTCCTGAGCCCACACCAGAGCAGGGATGATTATGGCTCTCTGCCTTGCAGTTCCATCACCACACACTTCACTAATATGCAGATACAGTGAAGGGTGGCCAAATATGCTCAGAAGAAATATCAGTGAGGAGAAAAAAACAATTCTGAATTAGCTGCCAGCCCCARAGAAATTGCTCTCCTATGTCTATTACCTGAAAATATTTAAGTGCTTGAAAGGCTATTACTGTCTTGGGAATAATTAATTAATTTATTCTGATCAAGAGTATGAAGGTAAGTTGCTGTCAACATGTATCAGGTTTTTGTCCTGGTGTTTCTTCCCCTTTCCTTTTAAGTTATTAGGAGTTCCATTAAGTTTTCCTTGAACTTTCTCTCATATGAGCTTTATTGTTCTCTACTGTCTGGGCTCAAACATCTTGAATACTGCACTACAGTTCTAATTCTTGCTCCTGAAAAGATCATAAAATGAATCACTGAATGTTGTTCAAAGAGCTATACTCAGAACCTTAATTTCACGGGGCTGCTTTCCTGAAGGTTTGTCAAAATAAGTATTTATTCATAAAGTTTTAAATGCCTAAAAATGTCTATTCTCTTTCTTAGTATTTACCATTAGCTTAGTTGTAAGTTTGAGTGCTATTTAAGCACCTTCATTGGAGGCAATAAGAAGCAATGGATAAATTTTTCTTGAATTGGACACACTCGTGCCYCTTTCAGCCTTACTGCAATCCTTACTGCAATACTGTTTCCCTCAGTCTATTACAAGATACTGAACCTTTACTTGATCAGCCAAATGTACACTCGTTCTGCTGATGTTTCTCAAATACATAAAATGAAATATATATACAAGCCTTTCCCAGTTAAAAATTCTAGTTAAGAATTAAATCAGCAGAGCAAAAGAAAGAAGACAGGGAAAACCAGGAAGAGGCTTTAGTCTAAAATTGAAGATGAAAACCGTTGAATAATTCACTACCAGAGGAGAGAACTGTTGTAGAAATTTTTGTTTACTATTTATAAAATATTGCATTGCAGAGGTCCCAAACATATTATCAAAACGATTCTGACAAGTGATTTTGAGAAATAAAGAAGAAGCAGCTCTTGTCCCTAGAAGTGCAAGTAAAGGAGAAAGATAAGAGGGRAAAGATTATTGCCAGCTTTATTTAAATACCAGAGAAAAGAGGTACATCTAGTCTTGTAATTTGCCTGGGACAGGCAAACCTGTTTTTTAACAGACCAATTACACTGATTTCCAGTCRCAGGATAGCTGTTCTCCTTTTGATTTGCTTCTGGTGACAAGTTACAAATTTAGCAATGTGTCCTGGACAACTCACTGTGAAAAAGAAACCAAACACCCAGAACATGAAAATCACCTGCAAACTGCAGCAGTGACAGGCCATGGCCTGCATGGGGGTTCTGGGGACTGCTGCTTCCAATCACTGCAGATTTTTAGCTGGTTATTTCCTGGATATAAAGGATCAAGTAGAAATAAGTCTTCAGAAATGAGAGGAGTGGAATACAGCATCATGAGCGCATATTTCATTATAATATATGTAGGACAGCCCTTAGAAAGTAGTGCATGGAATGAATTCCAAGATTTGTAGCCTGACCAGAATAGCAGAACATCCAGTGCCAGCAAAATCCTGGAACTGATAAAACATTGATTTGCAGACCAAAAAAGCAGAGCTTGACTTATTAGAAATTAAACAATAGATCTTCTGTCTAAGAAATTCACAGCATTTATGTCCGTTTTGCTCAGATATATTGGCTCTGGCAGTGATTCTGATTAAGAATATGAAATTAAATTTCTGTCACCATGTATCAGGTTTTTTTTTGTCCTGGTGATTTTTTCCTCTGTTGTAAAATCCTTAGGAGTTTCATGATGTTTTATTTGCATTTCCTCTTTTTCTTGTGAGCGCTACWGTTCTGTAATATCTGGACTCCAAGGTCTTAAATAGTACCTTATGGTTGTAATCCTTACAGCTGAAAAAATCGTAAAATTGATCACTAAATGTTGTTCAAAGAGCTGAACTCAGAAGTGTGCTGTGTTTTGCAAAAAGCATAGTGAGGTCTGAAGCCAATCTTTAACAAAATAGAATTGCTTTTTGCTTTTTTTTTTTTTTTTTTTTTTTTTTTTTTTTTTTTTNTTTGGAGAAAGAGCATCTAGAGGGTATTGGTAATGCTGGATTGTGACAATGTTAGGACCAGCCCCAATGTTAGAACTCCACCTTGTTAGTATTGCCATGGTTTGGGGRAAAAAAAACCAACCAAAACCAACAGGTTTCTGACACTGCTGAGTTTACTAAAGTTAGTGGTATTGATTGTTGAAGTCGATGTAAGGTGCTCAGTGAACATTTTTCTGTAAGGATGACCAGTTATTTGCTTTCTGATAGCTATAAATGTAGTTCCATTTTGACATGACAGAGTCCCATCTTTATAATATAACAATATAATAAAGAGTTTTAAAATGCTCTCACAGCATCAACAGTCAGAAACTTGAGCATTGAAATGTCTTTGAGAAGAGACACGGAAATGTGGATGGTGATTGTAAATTAAACTGGTTCAATGACTACACCATCAATCTAGTAGACAATAAAGACAGCTTAAAGCTATTTAAYATTTTCAATCATTTCTGTGTCAAAGACAATGGCAGCAAATTTAAAAAGTAGTCTGCATAGACATAGATTCTAGTAATATGGGGGRAAAAATTGTGTGTTAGAGTTTTCACCAGTAACAGCAAACTTCAAGTACTTTCAATTTCTTAAACAGTTATATTTTTTTAAATTTTCACTCATTATATTGACTTCAGTGGTGGCTGAGAGCAGTCATTATCTTTGATGACCATTGGTCATGTCTTTGGAATGAAGACCCATCTGCTTCAAGTGTTCATCAGCTCAGACACAATGAGCAGCACAATGTGTTAATTTAGGTGAAGCATCTACARCCTGTGCTAACACACCCCATGTTAGAGCAGTTTTCCTCACTGCACACTGTCTGGTCTGAGTAGGTGCAAAAATAGGGATTTACTTGCCAGCTGAAAAGTGGAGGAGGAAAACAGCCAGGTTTCCTAGGCACAGAGCTGATSGTCTGATATTTAGACTATCTTTCCTTTTCCTTACAGAACAAAAGGTAGCGAACATGTGAAAAAGTGGAGAATATCTTCCAGCACACTTGCCATCTTTCCCTTTCATTTCAGTTCAGTTGGGGTTTGAGATGCTTTTTGTGGTTTGTGTGATGTGCCAATCTTAGGCTGCTGTTTCAGATGAAATTTCAGTTCCCGRCTGCACTGTGCCAGAGTATCTGAGTTTACATTGTATTTAAGCTTCAATATCATAATGACTGTTTTTTAAATGCATGCTTGACATTACCTACTGTTGCTATTGAGCAGAGAGAAATAAAAAATATGAAGTAGTCTTAATAGTTTGGCCTTTCAGCATTATAAATTATGCTAAMATTGAAAAGCATGTAAAACAAAATTTATGTCATCGGTGCATTAAAATTTGTGCATTTTGTGAGTAGCTCAAACCTCTGAATCCCTTCTACAATACCCTGTACTTGTTTACAATAGTTTCTGTATGATGATAGCTAATTAGTATTACCAGCAGGACTTGTAACAATTATTTGTGGTTTCTGTCTGTTGATTTCAATAAAAACAGGAGTYGCTCATGCTGAGGTTTTGCTGTTCGGTTGTCAAAAGATAACACAATATTATCAAAAGAGTTAAAATTATTTATGCATCTTTTTAAACCAACCATTTAGAGCAGTCAGATTTTAGCTTCCAGATAAAGTCCAAGAGTGCAATATTAAAGTAAGACATTTTCTTGTAAATATCTAAAGCTCCATTACTTTTGATTTTTGAATAACTGTCATCAGCCTAAGGAATCACTGGAACAAATTATGTTAAAAAAATATATCCTCTTTACTTGCATTCTTTCCCTCCGCCCTTTTCAACAAGTAGATCAAAATTTTTAGAAGAAAAAATGTTTATGGATGCCTTCTCTTACRTAGTATTCAGAATTCAGAAACATCCCAATCTGAAAAAAAATTATAGAAATTCTCATTGCATTTCTGGCAAAACTATTCAGAGAACACTGCATTCTGGTGTAACATCATTGTACAAGGAAAATGTTCACAAAATATAGAGAATTTATAGGRGAATAAATGAAATAACAAGGTGATATTTAATGAGACAATATTTGAAAAACAGAGTGATAAATTAAAGTGGCAGTTCTTTTCTTCCTCTCTTTCCTGGTTAATSTTTGTCAAGGTCAGCTACAAAGAATATTTCTGGAGAAAAACTAATTTGCTCTCTGCAATTCTTTGGTGAAAAGTAGCATTTTGTAGGGTGAATGATTAGAAGATYAGGGCATTTGAGAAATACAAGGCACAACCCAAATTGTCAGTGTAATGTTATCCATAAAATAGTAATTTTCAGTTCTTCATTGTGTAAAACTTTTGACATTTCTGTCCCTATTCTACTGGTTTGGTGGTTTTCCCCTGCAATTTGTACATAAGCGTGCTGCCTTGTTTACTAGGTTGTTTATTTGTAGATGCCTGCTCTTTATTCACTGATGTCCAAAGGGCTGAACCTCTTTAGGGCAGCAGCTGTCTTTCATCTTGGCACTTTTCTGATCTTATTGTCTCTAATGTTATAATAGCAATGGCTCATAAACAACATATATGCAAAGGGTATAATTGCACACAGAATTTTTTATAGCTAAAGCATACATTTTATTTGTCTGCTTGTTTATATTTGTTAATATCTATTTCCTTCAKATTGGCCAGGCCAACCCTTCTACCCTTTGTCTTTCCCTTGTCACGAGAAAAATGTCTGTTGAACATGATATACCTTTCATTTTTTCCATTTGCTATTTTCCACAGCTATTTCTATGTTTGTGCAATTTTCATCATTGCYTTGCTCTAGAGGGAGAATAAGCCTGCTTTTGCAGTCCAGATACTGCAAATTGATGTCACCAGCCTGTTACATCTCTGCTAGATTCTCCACACTTGCCAGTCATTCTTCCTCAGTGAATCAAAAGGTGATGTACAGTAATCCGTCATTCAAGTGACTAGCAGGAATAGGTAGAAGTTCCAACAAACTGGGATGGGACACACAATTCTATGTTGGACTCCTCTTCTTATCTCTCATATATTTACTAGAATTGAGGAAACAGCAAATTAGGATATGGAGGAACTGTTGTAGAAAACAGGCTTTTGCTTCTTCACTGCTTCCACTTTATGCAGCTWAGAGTAGCCCCGACAGTTAAGTGTGAAGGATGAAACCCTGTCAGTGGGAGTTTTCTCACTGACTGCAGTTGAAACAGGAATTTGTTTGCAGTTGTGTCTCAAAATGTCAGAGCAGGAAATGAACTTGGAATGTGCTATTTATCTTAGAGGGATTAAAACATCAACCTCTTGCCAGCAATCCATCAAAAATATGCAGTATCACAGACACCTCTCTTTTATGTCATTTAATAAATAATGAAATATGATGTAATATGTCAGATATCTAATATATCTATTTACTTATTTATCTAAAAAATCCCCAAACCCCCACATATTTTCATTTTGAACTCCTGTCACTGAATAGCCATGTCAAAATTTAATTCAGTCAGGCCTCATTTATTTTAAACAAAGCTTTCAAAATTTTAAACAAAGCTTTTTATATGTGTTTAGTAGCAAAAATAAGATTTATTCTTTTTATTTCTTATTGAAATAACACAGCTTCTTTTCTTTTCTGTTCTGTTCACAACCAATGTCAAGAGTTTCATGTGATGAAGCTTCCTGCATTATGCCAGGGAGAATATGGTCAGTCTTTGATACATAAACAATTCAAAGCAGACGGTTCACTGCATGAAATTATTCTTGTAAGGAACAGATTAATCTTGGTCTCATGACCCAACTGAGAGTATAATATGACTAYTGTCTGTACTCCTGTTTGAATTGTAGTATATTCATATTGATTTGTAACAATCACAACCATGGTAACATATCAGTGTTCACACTTTTGTATCAAACAATTACATTTAAAAATACTATTTTTGAAAAATTAGAATGCATTCAGTTGAACACATGAGAATATAATGTTCCACAAATGTAAATTTAATGCAAAAATTAAGTGATCAGTCCTTAGGTGCATCCTATACATTTTCTAGGAAGTAAAATTATGAAAATGTCCCTTTAGGTTCCGAGCTTTACTGATTACATGAAAATTTTGCTTGCATTTCTTTAGCATAAATTAAGTATCTTTGAAAGATTACTCTTTCAAGCACACAAATAGCAGCAGGGTGATGTATTCAGTGTAAGACCATTTATGCAGAGATTTCAAGCTTTTCCAAGGAGCATAAGTAAAGCAGCTGAAACAGACTCCTTTTATGTACAGTTACACTATAAAGATGAGGAGTGAGGATTAAATAAAGCAAAAGACCAAGTGAATAAACTAATTAGGAAATAAACGCTGTCCAGAATAACTCTACACAAAATAGGTTTTCCACCATCTAGTATTTTACCTTGTAGGATATTATGAGCTATTTTAGTGTCTTCTGTTGGTAGCATGAAATAATATTAGCAGGTATTATAGAAAGTAAAAGATATAATGTTATATTTAACAATATACATTGACAGTTTAACTGACAGCATAATCAACAAGTTTCTGATTTGAAATGATTTTCCCCATCASTACATTCACTGCATCATGAATGCCACTCTGTCATATACAGAATGGTATCTAAGCACTATAAATGTAGATGGATCCCAGCCAAGTAAATATTTAATAATTATGCATTCATTTATACCTTCTACAACATTGGAATCTTTAAGTTAGAAAGAATTTGTTTTATCTTCTGTAGAATCTGCCACTCATAATGCAGTCAATAAAGCTGAATCCCCTTTAGGACGTAGCCACTACTTACRCACCTGAGGTTAAATCCAACATAATATTTAATGTCCTTAATGCCTGAATTTTTCATGAACTTTGCTCAGATATTTAAAAATCTGTTCCATATATCCAAGGACGTGTGGTTTTTTTCCCCTATCTGCCTTCTAAGGCCAACTGAGATTTATAAACTCTGGGTCCTGGTGCCTTTAAAGAGTCTGGTGGCATTTTGGTCAATGATGCCTAAGATTTGGTACAATAATCCAGACGCTAAAATGGTTACCCAAATTACTAAGAAAATTACTTAATTGAGTTCTAGAACTCTTTGAACATGAGTCTAAAATTCCTGTTTGTCATATTTTTTGTCCATACATATGGCTTTTATATATATAGTGTGTACCAATATCCATACTATTTGTTAATTTTTAATTCTATGAAATGAAACTCAGTCAGAGTTCCATGGAATCAGTAATGCAAACCATAGGGCTGGAAAGTAATCAGCAGCCTGTGTTCCTTGCTTAACCTCTTAAACTCCAGTCTGGAGCTCTTCTGAGGTGAAAGTGCAAAATCAAAATTTTAAGACTAAGTTTGAGGATAATTTTKTTGCCTGAGAGCTGCTTGGTGGTTTCTAAATTTCCTGGAAAATGACTGCATTTCCCAGCTCAGAATTCAAATTCTTTTTGTGAATGTGGATGCTCTCTGCTAGACATTTCAGTGTGAAAAATTACATTGCTTACAGCATTTTTCTGACTGTCTCTGACCTCATGCATGGAATATGGAAAACAGGAACCTGGAACTGGAGTATTGGTGTCTTATGTGAACCACAGAAAAAACAGATTTTTCCAAATAATGTCTACATAGTAAACTTATTCTTCAGTAGCTAGGGTGAGAACAGAAATGAGAACACCAGTTTATGGTGTAATGGACACATTTGAGAAATAACTGATCTCTCTTTCCAGTACTGATTCTGTATTTTACTGAAAAACGTTTTTGGAAAAGATGTGATTTTATCTCTCTGGCTTGACTTGGGTGAACAAACTTCAGCCACTCTTCCTTTAACTTTCTCTCCATCTTAAATTCCTTGCTACACATCAGCCAAATTGCAGCGGTAGTGAACCATTTTCTTTGCAATAAAACAGAGCATGGATTCTTTCAAGGTACATAGCTAAGAAGTAGCAGACAGAGGTTGAATGTTTTCATRAGGCTGAGTTTTCTTCAGATCTGTGTTTGCCTCTAAATTATTAAATTTTTAAAAATTGGGATGTTGCCATGGTTTTCAGAGTCTGCTCCTGTGACTTGTGTTAAGCAGTGYCTGAGAAAACCTCCTAAGTAGAGCAGAGCTCTTTTCTGAATCATAAATGGCTTGAGGTGCTGAGCTGTGCAGAAGCAGAACTCACAGTTGTCATTCAATTCAAACTTTATATTCAAAACCTGAAATGCATATTAAATCAAAGCAGCAAGCATTCTGTATTTATGGGGGGAAAAGAGCCCTTTTATTTAAATATCAYTTAAATTCCTTTTCTCAGATTGTGTTCAGAAAGATTAACCTTGAGTATTATTAGGTTTTACTGGGATCTTTAAAATGTAAAGTTGTGAAGGTAAGTCATATCAAACACATTTGAAGACCTTAAAATAAATTATGTGTTAACAGCTATACTAACCAGAAATCACATTTTCCATCTATTGATTTTTCAATTTAATTACCAAAAAAAAAAAAAGTATACTAAGAAAAATAGGCTCAGGAAAAAAATCAAATAGAAAACCCTAAAGTTATTAAGGAATTGATTCAAATAAGAAATAGGAAGAAAAAGACCACAAATGTGGCCTAATGGAGAATTTCCAAATTAACATAAGCATCTGGCCATGAAAAAGACAAATTATGGGAACAACAGGACTTCCATTCATTCCACTTGAGCTTTTGAGATGTAAGCGACTTTTAATGGGAGTCCACCTTTGAATGTTCTTTRAGGCTTCCAAGAAACCATCATTATATCTACTGTTTGAGGATATTAAAAAACTGAAAAGCACAGATTCTTTTCAATGGCAAAAGTAGGTCTTCTGAAGAGACAGCTAAAGCTGCTTTTTTGCAGTTATTTGCAACCAAACTAAAAATATGTTGCAAATACCCACTTTCATCACTGCCCTTTAAAACATCATATCATGATTTTTATTTGTGAATTGAGATGCAGTGGATTTCTTTAAACATTTGTACTTGTTTTAGTTCTACAAGATGTCATAAAAATTCACTCTTGCATTATGTAACTGAAGTAGTCATTTATTAGAAAATACCCATTGAGTTACAAGTACTGCTGAATTTTGATGTATAATGTCAATTGCTTTATTTTACAGAATGACACAACCTCTTGGAATCTAATAAACATGTACTTGAAGTTTACAGAGAAATTTCATTTTGCATTTCTAGGGAGCTACTCATTTCCAGTATTTTTCCCGCGAATYCAACAAACCTACTTACCACAGAAGGTGACCTTTAGTAAATAGCTTCTAAACCTTTACAAATATCATAACTGAATTTCAGAATCAGGAGATCCAATTTTTCCACATAATAAAGATTTTGATGCCTGTATCTTGATGCTTTGAAGCTTTTCAAGAAGCTAAAAGGGAGATAAAATTTTTCTTTGCTTTCRGGCCATTTTCCTTCTACGTGACTGCACCATCTATTCTTCCTGCAACAAATCTGTCTTATTAATGCCTAATAGTACTTCATGAATTTGTCATTAGATGTCAATTCAACAGCAACCAAATTTTAGCTCAACCACTAGAGGTTTGTCATGATGCTTCAACTCCTTTTATTCCCTCATTTTCCAACATAAAAACCCTGATTTCCACCCATATTCTTCTGTTAACTTGATGTTTTCAGGGCATATGTTGGTGCACACTTAAGGGTCTGTAGGATTTTCTGCCTTAGGGGAGATTGCAACATAAGTTTATATTCCCTTGCTTAGGCTCACAGAGATGTCCTGACCACTCAAACTAAATGGGAAGTAAATAGCAAAGTACAGCACTTKCCATCTCTAAGTAAGTAATTTGTTTCCCCCCTTCCCATTTCATTCCATTATATCTTGCAGAGTGAAACACTATGTTACCATAATCTAAGATTGTTATTCTGTAAATAATAAATGGATTGAAGGCTATTACCTTTAAAACTCTCTTGAGTGGAAATATGCAATACACAAATACACGTGAATCTCACAAAAAAGAAAAAGAAAAAGTGGTCATACTGATCCTTTTTGATCTTAAAATTCATTAATCAATCTTTAATTTTCAAGTGGCCTACAGAGAGACAGGCATTGTGGATCTTCCCCTTTTCTGCTGAGAAAATGCTGCTCAGTGTTTTCTCCTATAAGACCTTTTCTTTCAGATTGGTAATCAATGGATCAAGAGTATGATATTTGTGTGCCACAACATGAGGTAACAAATTCTAATTTAAATGAAGAATTTATGCAGATTTTTTTTAGAAATTAGGACCTTTGCTAATCTGTACTGGTAACATGGTAATATTAATTATGTTCTTAATGATAAGACCTCCCATGTGTTTTTCTGTTACAGCACTTAAGCTTTGCATATCTGTTGATATGAAGATATGCATATCTGTTGATATGAAGATAAGAAGAGATCTTATTAGGAACCAAAACACATATTCATTGTGCAAGGGCACCATTAACGAAGAGCTCATTATCTTCCCTTGATTAAGTGATTTCATGTAGGGCTCTAAGATCTCCTTGCAAGTGAAAAACTATGTAACCGGAAGTAATTAAACTGAATTATCTTACAAATGCATCTTTGAATGAGATCCTTTAGATTCTCTTGATCCAGTCACCTACTGAATGTCCATGACTTAAGGTGTAAATCTATAACAGCTCACATTGTAGAAATCATCTCCATATTCCTTGTTGAAACAGAAATATTTTACCTGGCAGAAACTCACTGAAGTTAGTTTCATGCYACTTGGCCCAGAAAGTTCACTGATAAACTGAATTTAAGAGACATGAAGGTGATGAGTGTATTCCAACAGTTTTGTGAAAAGAGCCCATGAAATCTTACATAGCTCATAGAAAACACACAGTAATAACGGTGTTCCCTTCTCATCAGTTTCTAAACTTCAGTTTTTTCTTGGTTAAAATAGAAATAGCCATGTTACATGCTGAAAAGGCAGGGGTGGGGGGGGGGGAGGTGTTTTTAAGGTTTTATTTTACTTCTTGTTATCCTGCTCTGATTTTGTTATCAATAAATTCCATTAGCATTTCTAATTCAAATTTGTTTTGCCCATGGTGGTGAGTGATCTCTCTCTGTCCTCATCTCAAAACATGAATCTTCCATTATATTTTCTCTCCCCTGTCCAGCTGCAGAGGGAAGTGATGGACCAGGCAGCTTTGGTGGGTGCCTGGCATCCAGCCAGTGTCAACACACTACACCTGGTAGTTCTGCATTATTCCCATTTCTTCAGCTCTACTCTGTGATACACACCTCATGAAGGATCATCGTTTCTAAAAATGAGTTGTCCCAAAGGACAGAGATGAAGTGTGATTGGAAAATACTGCCACAAGCATTTCTGGTATTTGTAAGTGATCCTTCTGGATTAAAAAAAAAAAAAAAAAAAAAAAAAAAAAATCCACATAATTATTCTAAATTAATGGATTTTTTTTTTACTTCTAAATCTAGGAAGAGGCTTGTATATGGCTTTTTAAAGACTGACTACATGGGTTGAATGACATTTTAGAGCATCTTCATTTCAGCAACCATCTCTGAAAAGCTCCTGATTTGGAAAGATTACCACATGATTAAACTATGCAAAGAAATTTGTATTGCTCAAATTTAACAGATTTAGATTGTGCTGCGCCTAATTGATGAACTGACGTTTCTTCTGGAATAAGTCCATTATCCATTATCAGTAAACTTGCAATTATGTGTACATGAAAGACAGTAAAGTTCTTCTGAAATCTTCCTGGGGGAGTCACATGGACGTGTTATTTTTCCAATTAAAAAAAAGATTCTGTCTGAGATTTATTTCACCCAAAGTTATTACATTATTTTGATTTGCTGTTGTACTTTACATCTCAGCTGTTATACTTTACATCTCTGCTATTCAACCATGAACAGCTAACAAAACACAAAATGAGGAATGATTGTTAAAAGCTTTGCTTAAAATTCCACTTGCTTTATAAAAAAAAAATCATATCTAAATATCTGTTTTCCAGTTAAGCTATGATCTGATGATTTACATCTAATTCATGCAGGAAAATRTCCAGCTTTATAAATATTTATATCAAAGTAATAATTGGAAAAAATGCARTAGGTATATTTCATCTTCTTAATGGGCAAAGTTTCTCTTTTGTAATGGATTAAAACATCTCAGTGGACAACAAAACAGACATAGTGTCTTTCTTCAGAATCTATGAAACAGAATTTCCTCTGCTTCTATACACTGTGCATATCAAATATCCAATTTTGCATATTTTTTAAATATATGTTTTTCAATATTTCTGATAAGTATTGCAGAGATAGATGCTTTGTATCTAGTGACATTGTGATTGTAAATTATTCTAAATATCTAAGTAAAGTAAATCAATTTAAGTCTTACTGGCACAGGCCACATGATCTGTTGCAGGCTACAATGAAGTATTTGGACAGTGTCACTCTTCTAATGGTTGAAATTTTTCTTCTCATCTTCAGCACAAATGGATGTATCATTAATATTCCTGAGTTACTGTTGTCTATTTCCTAGGCAAAAGCTATATTTTACTTTTAATGACTCATTTTTTGTCCTTATGTTTAACCACATATGTTATTTATTAAGAGTGATCAGCTTAGTAAGCTCTTTCAGCTGCTGTGTCAAATTGAATAAGCCAGGCTTTTTTTTTCCATAATTTTTCTCCAGGTGGATCCTATATCCCTATCATTGTTCCAGTATCCTTTCATTTTTTAGTTTAACTTTCCTAAATTATGTAGGAAGGATAAAAATACAAGGTAGAAGGGCATCTGCTGAAACAGATTTAAGGTTTTTGTTTATTGGTGTGCAGCCTACTGGTATTTAAAGAAATCAGATGATGAATGTACAAGGATAGTGTTTCCATACACTTCCAGTTCAATGTGACCGATTTCAACTGAAGTTTCTTCACATTTTATGGAACTGCTGTTTTCTACATTAGCTGTCTCTTCTAAAGTGATCTTTATTTTGCTCCACAAGAAAACAAAATCCTTTCCTTGCTCAAAAAAAAATTCTGAAATGAAGTTTAAATATATTTTCTGAATATTGTATTACTATCAGATCCTAACAACGTAACATACAGAATATTGAGGCATTGTTTAGCTCGGTATGAGAGAGGATTCACACTACCTAGCTTATTCTGGTAGATGTTGGTGCAACCTTCTTTCAAAGATCTTATATTAGCCCTTGCCAAAGTCTCTCAGGGCATTCTCTTTTACCATTTTCACTCCTGCATTATAGAAAGTTTGTTTACCTGTACTTGTGGTGGGCCAGCCTTGCATAACAGTAAAATGCCTACTCGCTCACTGACTCAGCAGCGAGAAGGGAGAAAATTRCATGGGAAAGGTCATGGGTTGAGGTGAGACAGGGAAATCACTGATTACTCTTGGGGGCAACACAGACTTGACTCTGGCTAAAGTAATTTATTTTATTGCCAGTTAAAATAGATTTAGGTAGTGAGAAAAAAAAATTAAAAAATTACGACACCTTTCTCACCCTTTTCCAAGGCTCTACTTCACTTTTTCACTTCAGACTCCTGTACAAACCCCACCCTGTCGAGCAGCATAGGGGATGGGGATTGTGGTCAGCACATTGTGGTTTCTCTCTCTTACCACTTTTCCTCTGCTCAGTCACGGGATTTCCACAAGCCCCTTCAGGAGATACCCACCAGCTCCAGCACGTGCTCTTTCCCAGGCTGCAGGAGAATCTGCGCTCTGGAGCACCATCTTCTCTGACTTTGGTATTCCCCCTCCTCACAGTTCTTTTGCCTTGTCTTAAGTGCATTTCCCTGAGATGTCACCACCTCATCTGTGGGCTCAGCCATGCCCTGTGAATTCCACTGCCTTTGATTTTCACAGATATCATGTTTTATAAATCACAGTGCTCTCTAGATCCTTCAATTAATTTATGTCTTTCTAAAAGTGCACACCATGGCCCGCACAAGGCCTAAACTGAGCAAGTCAACTTTTATGGACTATAGCAAAGACATTTTTGGCAGCAAAACCACTTCCCACCTTCCTATTTAACCTCTTGATTCTTCTTTCACAAAAGCAAGAATCAGCTTGGGGTATGATACACCTTCCAAAACTGCCCTGAAGAAAAGAAAATTGTTTCCTCAGCTTTTATTTATGCAACTRATTATTCCTAAATAGTTACGATGCTTGGCTGACTCTCACATTTGAGGCTCCAAAAAGGGCAGAAAGCATTGGAACTGACAGGTGTCTATATTCTCAAAACTTCAGAATTACCACCACAGGTCAGCACATTTGAGGGCTGAATACTGCTTGCTTTTATGCTTTTATTATTGGAAGATTACAACTAAAAATGTCTACTGCTTAAAACTAAAACTTCTTGGAGATATTTATGTTTTCTTATTTTGAATATGTGCTATGAAACAATTTAATTGTGTATTCATGGGCAAGAAAGGTTGTTGGAAGACAAGGACAKATGTAGAAGTAAAGGAGTCAACAGTTTAAGATAATAATAAAATAAATACCTTCAGTGTTTTGAATGAMATAACAGTGAGAAAAACCAACAGCATGTTGAAATAGTCTGTCAAAAACATGTATATAACATTACCAACTCAATAAAGCAATGTACTTGATTAAACCCACAGAGGAAAACATTGTGATATGTATCCTGTTACTCACTGAAGACATGTCTTTTGTTGCCTAGACAGACTGTCACCATGTCCTCATCCATCTTGGTTATTCAAAGGATACAACAGAACTATTGATTTGTGTTCAKTCTTGTATTCCTGTGCATAATAATCGCTAAGGAAGGTAAAATTATTTATCAAGCAGCTGCAGTGTATTTTACTGTGTCTGATGTTCACTGTGCATTTAAATAAGAAATGCCAAGTTATGGTATTCTGATTCCTTARTGTGATTATTCCATTTTGTACATATTTGTGATTAGTGTTCACAGTACCTCATTTGAAAGCAACGTGCATGGTGAAACATCTAACACTATTACATATGTCATTCCTAATTTAGCTCAACTGATTAATTGAGATTTTTTACACTGTAGCTTAACTAATATAAACAATTTGTCTCTAAAGCACAGGTTYAAGCAACTTGGAAAGCAAAAGAATCTGGCTGTATGCTAAACTATTTATTTTAACTTCGTAAATTAAAAAAAAAAAATTTGATTGATAAATAGATCTGCACTGTTTTCTGTCACGGTCAGTGCACGTGCATATTCAAACCAAACTAAACAGACAATTTACAAATTCTAATATTAAACAGCTCACCATGGCTCACAGGATGAGCCACTATTAAATCTTTACAGTTCAGACTCAGCGATCTGGTATGTGCAGTCAGTACATATTTTTGCAAATGAAACGGAAATTCATGCTGATTAACAATACCTTTCCCTACTTGTCTTACAGCAAGGAAGAATCATGTTCCTGGACACTTTTAGGAGCTCTTTAACAGCTACACAGCAGTTTCMAAGACAGAGCCTGCCTCCTGTCCTCAAGTAGGAAGAGAAAGCATCACACACTGTGCTATTTGAATACCACTTGAAAATGGTAAATGTCTGGTGGTTTGCATTTGAATGAAGGGAATAAGAGATGGTAGTTTAAAGGAGGTAGCTAGACTTGTAAATTGAAGCAGCCAAGGCCATTCTTGCAGCAGAGGACAGCTGCCTGGTGATCACCCCATGCACTTGGACACTGACCTACACTGACCTCCTGCTAACTGCAACAAGGACAGCCCCAATCCCTCACCCAGCTGAGCTCTGTCCTGCTGGGAGAGGCTGCTGCTCTGCCCCAAGCCCTTCCCACAGTCCAACAGGATGAACAATCACCTGGCAGCACAGGCTGCGAACAACCTATAGATTTCCAAATGCAATGTTTAACTTTTCATAAAATAGTTATGATGCTAACAAGCTTTTCAAGCAGAYGGAGGTGATATTCAGCATAGGTAAGCAGTGACTCAGGACATTTATGCTGATCAGTYTCTGCCAAGTCAAACAAATGAGAGTGTTTTCACTGCTTTTTCAGATCAATATGTATTTCATTTCTGGAAATTGCAGGCCGACATCTCAGCAGTTATTGTTGAGGCCTGTGCAGTCCCAGAAAGGAAGACACAAGAATTTTCAGWAATAAATCCTATAGCTGTGAATTGCTGCTTCTTCTGTAGCAGTACCCTTGATCCCCAAGGGCACCACCAGCTCTGACCATCACGGACAGCACTCCTACCCCAGACTGCCCCTCATCCTGCCCACATCCCAGTTTCCTGCAGCAGCCCCTCAGGTCAGCATCCCTGCCCCAGTGATGTCTCAGTAGGGCCAGTCTCCAGCTCCCCACAGCCTGGCCCTGTTGGATCCAGCCAGGCATGAGTCCTGCTGCCCCAGGCACACCAGGGGCCATGTCCTGGCTGTCCCTGTCCTTCCCTATGCCCATCCCTAGGGATGTGCGTGGGGCTGGTGCTGCCCAGGTGCCCTCAGCTGCCCTCTTGGGGTGGTGGGATGGGCCCTGCTTGCCAAGCCCTGCCCTGTCAACTCTCCATGGGGACCACTGACCATCATGGACAGCACTCCTGCCCCAAGGCCTCCCCTCATGCTGCCCACATAAGGGATCTGCTATAAGATGTCCCCAGAGTCTTTTCTTTTCCAGGATAAATAGCCCCAACACTCTCAAACTCTCTTCATAGCAAAGGTGCTTTAGCCCCGTGATCAACTTAGTGGTCTCCTCTGGACTCAGTCCAACAGATCCATGTCTGCCTTTTGCTCAGCCCCAGAGCTGGATGCAGCACTGCAGGTGGGATCTGACCAGAGCAGAGCAGAGGGGCAGAATCACCGCCCTCACCCTGCTGGTCATGCTTCCTGTGATGCAGCTCAGGACACAGGTGACTTTCTGCTCTGCAGGAGCACATGGCAAATCGTGTTGGGTTTTTTGTCCACAAACACCCCCGGCCCTTCTCAGCAGGGCTGCTCTCAGCTCATTCTTCTCCCAGCCTCTACTTGTGCTTGGCATTGCCCCAAACCCCTCACAGGACCAGCATTATGATCACACCACACAGCTTGCTGTCTTCAGCAAAATTGTTGAGGGTGAGTATGTACATGCTATATATATGTGTATATATGTACATACACATTTGTATATATATGCACATGCACTGCATTTATGTGTGCAGTAAACTGTGCATCTCCTGCAGCATAATTAGTGGCTTCCAATTCTGGTGGACTTTTAAAGAAAAAGAACTTTGCTAGACAAAATCTAAGTGAAGACTTATAAGAATCCAATACATTCAGTATAAGCCACGAGTGTGCAAGTAGCGATAGTATTGTGTTAGAAGTTATACTTCAAGCTGAGCTTATAATGAGATATTTTTAAAGTTAAAAGTGCATAGCACATAGTACAATAGAACTGCATGGTCTGTTCTTTCCAGCCTACACTCCTCCCAGGTTTTCAGTATCCTCAGCATGCATTGATCATTACAGCCAGTAAGAGCTGTATTGGTTTACTGCTTTGTAAGGAGTTCTCGGCAATCTGGCTTTTAGGTGAAAGTGCTTGAATTTTTTGGCTGAGGTTTTCATCAAAACAGTGACTCATCATAACAGAAAACCGAGAAGAAAGAGGTTCATTACTAAAAGCATGGAATGAATCATTGATGGGTAGCATGTTGCAGTACTATTTTCACGCTTAACAATGAAAGTCAAGCCAAAACATATTATTATAAATGTCTGGCAACATATAGCATTCAGACTTGCATGAGGTTTCTTYTATGTATACACAAGTGCAGTTGCAATTCTGCATGTCAAATATTCATAAATGTAAGCAAAGACATCTTTGCATRTGTTATCAGCAAAATCAAAACTGTCTTTTTAACTCCTCAAGTATACATTTTCTGACTTGCCACACATGCTTTTAAAATCTTAGTGTTCCCTAAACTAAATATTCATTTGAATATTCACAATTACAGGGTTAAGAAATGCAGCTAGAGATGTGTTTCTCTTTCTCAGGTACAGTTTTCCGTGCTTCAGCATCACCATATAGATTTTTTGTATGATATCAGAAGTATTTCCAAGACATGCTAATGAGATAAGTCTAACTGTTTAACAGTTAATATCCCTTATTTGTCCCTGTCTCAGTACCCACATACTTGACACAAGAAACTGAATTACTCCAACTACTTGGCATTCGAAAATTCACATTTGAAATTACAATGTGACAGAGCATGCACTGCCTTGACACTGAAGGGGATTTGGTCTTTTCATCCCAGTCTTCCCTGATGCTTAAAATGAGTTCCAGCTAATTTCCCCTAGGGCAGTTTTAACATGATCATTTTTAGACACTCTGTTCTTCCTGTCACGCCCACAGCCTAGTCAGCCCTTTCATTCTAACAAAGCCCTATGCATTCATTTGCATGTAGGAGAGTATTAAATTACCCTACGATTCAAATATTTCAGAATGGGAGATGAGAGACATAAGTCATATTTAATATAGAAGGCAATCATAACACATGTAGTATGTGTGTTCATCATTCCTTGCTATTCCAAGCAAAATGGAAAAATCCTTCTCTTTTGTTATCTTCTAATTGAATCAATCCTGCCCCATTTTTTCTATTTTTTAATTCAAAAATTAAATTTAAATMTCTTTCTGAAGAAGTGGCTTTAATCAAAAAGTGCAGCTCAGCATAATGCCATCTTCTCAATGTAGTTTTAGATGGACTCTTTTTGGAAGGTTCCAATTTTGCCTATCAGTTGGTATCAATTGATCAGCTTGAATTAGGAGGACTTATATCTGCTCTCTGATTTTTTGCATACATGACATGGATAAATATAACTTAGAGTGAAAAAGTATAATGTTGTTTACTAAAAGTAAAATGAAATTTRGTAATTCACAATATTAAATTAATATAATTGGTGAATTCCTTATCATTTGATATCCTAAACCAAAACCATCTGATTTTCTGAAATTCATGCTGTAGCCATCCTAAACTATTGGACTCTGCAAAAGAAAAGATGACTATAAATATTTAAAGTGTTTTCATCTTGGAAATCAGAATATCTCATTAAATGTTCCTACAATCCTTCAAAATTGAAAACAGGTTCATAAAAACTGCTTGTTGTATGTTTGCAACTCTTTTGGAAAAGAAAAATTAATGATATTTGCGGCAACCATTTTGTACAGTTTGTTCTTATTAAAAAAAAAAAAAAAAAAAAAAGAGGGAAGATAAATAGTGGAAATAACTTTGCTCTCTTAATGGATCCATTCCAAAATACAAACCAGTGAAATCTGGCTGTACCAACTTGACTAATTTGTCCAGTTGCTCCACAGGCAGTCTTCAATTCCCAAAAGGTCAGCATGAAGTAGACCTCTGTATCTTGCAAGTAAAAATTAGTGGTGGGACAAGATAAAATGCAGAAATTGTTTCATATCACAATGTATTTGGAACAACTGCAATTARTGTAAACTGTTTGAATATTTGTAAGCTCACATAGATTGACCTCAATGGGAATGGATCAATAGCAGTAAAGCAGAGGCCACTGTCCATTCCCCACTGGATGTTCCATTTCCTGCCAAGCCTGCTATTGCTAATCACTCTACTGAGTTTGCCCTTTTTGCAGCTACTTCAGTGAAACAATATAGAGATAATGAATAATGTTACAAAAAAAGCAAGAAACATACCTATGTCATTTCAGGAGTAATTGTGCTTTATCTATAAACGCTTTACAAATTTTTGAATTAGTAAATGGCTATGTTTGAYCTCAGCAGCCAAGGACAATACAGATAAGTAAGAAATAGCAAACATGACAGATATTGTCTTCTGCAACTGTACTAACCCCCATCTCTTTCATATGCAACATCAATTCAGATTTGACACTTGCCACTGACCTTKGTCTCTGTGACTAAAGATATAGGATAAGTTGTGTTAACAAGTGGTGGGGAAAGACTGGTGTCTGATAAGTCAGCTAGTAGAAAAGGGTTTTGAAAAAGTAATTATCTCTTTTGCAAAACATGGTACAAAGAAATACACTATTTTCCTCGAGAAATAATGCAAAATGCTAAGTACAGTTTGAATTTCATCTTGGGAAAATTCAGTGGAATATAAAATGCTTTATAAAAACCAAGCTGTGAAAGACCCGTGTACATTCATGTCAGTGGTTCCACAGAGTGAGTTGTAATACTTTCCTGATTATTACATTGTTTTTTCTGTCTAAGTCTTCCTTATCTCCCTCACAATCTTCAGGACAGAAGTGGCTGCAAGAGGACATTTTAGATATTCCCCCAGATCTCTCTAATCACCCATGTCTCTTTATCTGATAACCACCTGTCCTGGTTGCAGAGAGGGGATGGAGTTTAGCCATGTTTTGATGTGACCATGTTGTTATTCTACACCACYCACATCATTGCTGTGGTTTCAGGGGGAAGGATAAGGAACACACACCACAAAAGCATTTGGTCTCACTCTCTCCATCAGGGAGGTTTCCAGGATCAGCCCTGTGGACCCCATCCTCTGTTGCTGCTTATCCCCTTCCCATCCCTGCAAGACATGGCTTGGAGTTGTGGCTCTGAAGTGCCGAGTGCAGCTCCAAGATGTGGTGTTGAAAAGTGGGAAACAGCTGCAAGAACGGCATGGCAGAGGCAAATCTAAGCCCAGCCACGTGTGACCTGAGCTGAAAGGATCTGGGCAGTGATGGGTGGAATGGGGAGGTGCTTCTGAACTGGCAGCACAGCATGGAATTGAACCAGCAGAGTGGTCAGGGGGAAAATGGGTGGTGCAGTGCAGACAATCCAGCTTTGGGGGGATTTAACTGTCATTGTATTTCATTGGCTTGGGCTCGGGGACAGAACAACCAGCTGTGGGGGCACCTGCCTTCTTGTCTTTGYCTGGGGAAACCAGGTGGAGAACATGGGCAATCAGGTGGGAATGGCTGCCATCTTCTCTTTGTCCTGGGGCCAAAAAGAACTAAGCTGAGGTGGTGAACATCTTACCCTGTGTGTGTAAAGCATCTCCTCTTTTTTTGGTACACTTTTGTTATTAATATTGCTGCTGCTACTGTGCGTTTCTTATTCCACTGCTCTTTGCTTTCAGCAAATTGTTATCGCAACCCATAGTCTGTCTTTTTCCCTCTCTTGCTGGAGAAGGGGAGTGACTTATTTGGAGTTTTATTTCTGGATGGTGTTAAACCACCATACCCTCTTTGCCCTGGAAAGCCAAGGGTTGAGGTTATGCCCCCAATACTTCTCACTGCAGCGATGTTARTGTGGCTGCAGGAGGAGTTCAGAGCTTGGATTGTCTGTGGCTTTGGTGTGCTGCCAGTCAAAAAGCAATAATGGAAACCCCAACAGGAAAACAGCAATTCTCCGTAGTTTATTGCACAGTCAAATCTGAAGATAATTTCCTGGCATCAACCATTGGTATTTTCCTGGCACCAGAACTTTTTCCCTGTCAGACGTTCAACAAACAGTGTAGATGAACAAGCTATTCCCAAAACCCGGAGCTATAATATTTCATAATGGAAAGTTTTCCTAAATTTTCCAAAACAAAAGATCAATATGCATATGCTATAATGAGATCTAAGTATTCATTCTGTAATACTAGGATGTCTTGGAACTGAAAGGCTAAAAAATTTTAACTTCTTTCTATACCCTTTAGGATAGAACGATTATTTGCACCAAGATTTTGTGGTATTAWATATACAAGGTATCATAAAATCACATATAACAGCAATGAGAAATCTTTCTGTTATTTCTCAAGACATTTGAAAATAAATTACCATAAAAATGCATTAATTTATTGTAAAAATTGTTGATACATTATCAACTATGTCTATTAATTTTTAAAAAAATTATTATGTACATTTTATTTGTTATTTGTTTTCRCTGTTAGAAGTCCACTATGTAGTAGCTGCAAATGGTACAGGCTACCTGTACATTTTGATAATTTTGACAAGACAAAAATTGCACATCCTAAATCTTCTAGTTAGTAAAGAGACATGGCACAGAACCTCCAATCAGGAGTCTGATCATGCACTTTGCTTCTGYATATAGATTTTTCAGAATGGAAAAACTGGGGACTTGCCATTCCCAAAAGAAAAACCWCTCTTGAAAACTAAGGATTCTCAAAAAGAGGGGGTACAGGGAAAAAAGAAAAGAAAGTGAGAAAGCTCTAGCAGCAGCTCACCATCAACTGATGAAACTTTCTGCCTAACCTTCCCAGACCGGCAATGATCGGCTGGCTGGGATGGAAAGCAGATGTCCAGTGAGCAAAGCAAATTAGCTATATAGGCAAGTAGGGTAAAAGATCTAATTTTGTTTCTTCTCAAGTGAACCACAGTACCCAGAACAAATATGAACTGTTGTTTACTCTATCTGTGTAACAATGTTTTTAAGGATTAGTCTGGCTTTAGAATATAACTTTAGAACAACATAATGAARGGCCAAGGAAAAGAGAGAAAACTAAAATTTTTTTTAAGTGTCTACTTTTACAATAAAAGGCTTGATATGGGCTTTGAGATCACTTAAGCGCAATATTTTGCTTGGCAAGACTCCAGGTATAAAAGAATTAAAGTGGATATAGGATCAATATCAYTGGAATGTCTTAAGTGATCTCTCTCTCAAACTCTAAAGGAATAGTAAAAGAGATGATAAAAGAGCTGTGAATTTTAAGAACARGACCACAGAATAATCCCCCCCATCCCTTGAGGCACTAGATCTATTCACATTCAGGGCTCCTTTTAGTTTCATAAGTTGAAACCAACTCTTTATGAAATTTGTGGAGGAAGGTRTGTATAGTTTCCAGGTTAAGATGTGTTCAGGACAGGTACATTTTTAAAATGGTTTTAGGCCAATGGTCAACCTCAGCTCTTTCTGAAGTTACCTGAATTGTTGCTTACAACGGCCTGAAAAGTTCTTCCTGTGAATATGAATYACAAATGATCTGCCACAGTTTTACTGAGTTAAACACAGAGGCTGGGATCCATCTAGCTCATGGTAGTGTATGAAAATTTGTTGCCTAAACCGGTTGCAATAAACTGAAGCTCACCTTGCAGTCAGTGTAGACAAACGAGATGAAGACTATTCTAGAAGTGCTTGCCTCTCCACTAATAAATGTAGCACTTAGTAGCTTTAAGTCAGGTTGCTGGCTTTGAGAGATATAGTTTATGTCAAAATGAATCCCAGAATGTTAAAACACAATCTACTTTCACAAAAGTTATTTTCTATATTATCTAACCAGAGTCTTTAGGTCTCATCAATTTATCCAGATTTGTTGTGCAATCTATGAGCAAGGACTTTATTAGTGGAACTAAGTAGTCTAATATGATGATTACAAAGGTAGCCAGTATAAAAGGCTGTGGGTTTTACTTTAAATCCTGATCCCTTCTGAAGTGTTCTTATAGGCCTGAAATAAACAGAAGTGCTCAATTCACAGATATTTTCCAGGTGCTTGGCACCTAAAATCGATCACAGAAATCAAACCTTTTTAAAAGACAATTGGAAGACATGATAGCAATGCCTTTTTTCAGTATTTGAGTGGCTAACATGCTAAACCAGCCTTTATTTGAAGAAAATTGTTTTGACCTTGCATAGTCACTAGACTGTAAACTCTTACAAAGAAAAGCTTTGTTAAAAATTCCTGAAAAATCAAGCATCTTCAGTATTTCCTTGGCCAAAGGAAAATTTGGCTCTACCCTGAGAGTTTAGGGCATTAACTTGAAGTAAGAGACCTGAGTTGTAGTCCCTCCTTTAATGATAGTGCCTGTATTAGGTGTTAAGCATTTGCTGATGTGAGAGCTGGAAGTGCACTGTCTCTCTAGAAAGTGCCCTAATCATGAAGCTACAAATCACACACTCCTGGTGCTCTGTCTGGTGGATATGTAACAGCTGCAATGAGTGAAACAGATCCAATAGAAGGGATTCTGAGGAAACCTCRTTGTRGTACACAATAAAGAGACSAGGATAGWAAGRGTTTGTAAGTCTAGACTAATGTTTGGATGACTTTCCTAAAAATTAGTGAATACATGGAAAATGTGGTGGACCTTATTATTCCCCATCATGGAGGCTGCATAGCTGTAACTGCTGTTACACCACTCACATTCCATGGAAAGGAATGCTTCTCAAGGAAAAGATTTCAAGGCTTTTTAAGGCTTTAGAGAGTCTTCCCTGTGGCATAGGAAGCAGTTGCTGAAGACCTTGAGGAGACCAAGGGTGAGACATGGCTTTATCAATGTCTCACTGAGTCCTTGTGGATGCCATTCTCAGCTGCTTTATCCTTCACACATTGCAGGACAATCTGCACACCTCCTGGCTGGCTCCTGCCCCCAAGCAGCCACGAGACTGTGCAGTTCCAGGCACTTTCCTGAAATTGTGACAGTATCAAAAGATACTGGAAGCCAAGGGATTACTTTCTGAAACTGTCTTGAACTGACTGCTAATTAGTGTTTTGTCTGATAGCCCTTTCATAGCTGGATGCAGCTGGATGGAAATAACTACAAAGGAAGCACATTTTTGTTTGTCATTAATTTTTATTTGGTTTTGTGAGACTTGTGAGAYCCTGCAGTAATCTTCTTAATTTGTCATACATTGTAAGTTCATTTAGTAAGTTTATTCATTCCAGGAGTATATTTTCGCTACTTCTTAAAAGTCTAACCAAATMATACATTTTATAAAGAGTTGGATCATGTGATATTGTTCAAACTTATCTGGGGAGTTTCTATTTTATTATAATATTAGATATCACTGAAGTTTATTATTAAATTTTCCAGTGCCTTGAAGGCATTTTTTCATGTGGTAGAAAAGTGGGATTCTGAGAGACCTTGTTTAGGTTTTCAAAATCAGGCCAGCCCTCCTGTCACACTTATGTGAAAAAATAGTTGCTTCAGTTTACAAAATAAACAATCAGAAATACAAGCCTATCTCACTTTTGCTTTAATACCTGCATCTGTATCAGATCAAAATCAAGGTATTCACTTATCAAATAATGGTTTCTGGGCCTAGAACACCAAGGTGCATTGGTCAGATGGAAATGTAGGTATAAAGCAYCTAAAAGCTTTAAACCCCATAAAACTGTAATTTTATGTACAAATAKCAGTTGTTTTAAAGATTTATCCTTTTTAGCCAGCAGGAGGGTAACCTTTTTTGTGAGAAAATCWGTGCATCCTTTACTTCTTTCCTAGTCCTCAAAGGCTTAAAATTTATTTTGTTCTTAACAGATGTTTGAGATATCTTTATCAGCAATTTAAAGAATCAATGTTTTGTCAATATATATTGCAGTTTAGCTACTGTCTTGGTTTTGAGTTCAGGCACTTAAAAATATCTCACTACCTAGAGATTAAATTAAAAAATTGCTTTTACCTGTAAGTTCATCTCCTTAATCATGTTTTAGTGAGTTGTCTGCTAGGCTTTCATTCACCTCCACCAATGCAATATTCTTCAGAAAAAGCTTGCTTTTGCCTTGACAAGGATCTTAGGACGTGTTAATGCTAGCTCTCTGACAGGAGCTAACAAAAAGACTTCCGAGTGAAGCAGTTCCACTCCGCAGGGTAGACTCTTATCATCTTGAATGTGTGATCAACCGTGACTCCAGAATTTCAATGAGGAAATAGAYTGTCACAGAGCTGTGTGAGGGGCTAACCCTGGCCATGGGGGTTGAAAATGTGCAGTCCAAAGGACCTGTGCTTATGCAGAAATGAATCATCCTTCTCGACTGAACTGCGGCAGTGGCCGTACGGTCGGTCGGCTGTCACATTGCTGTGGTGGCAGCTTTGCAGTGCAATTCTGATGTTTTCTACACAGATACCAACATTAGGAGTGTTCTTGGAACTACAGCTCGCTTTCAGAAATTGGGGGCTCTGAAATCGTGCTGAGGTCACTGATATCTCATGTGTACTTAGATTCTCCCTCTCAAATAAAAGCATTAGGGATAGCTCTYGCTGCTACCGCGAGCGCTGGCAGATGGAAAGGTCTTGCACAACTATTTGAATACAAATGCAGTAAATAGCATATGAATAATTGTGGCCTGCAGCAYCCAGTGGAAGAATAAAGAAAAAGAAATTTAAAAGGACAGACCCAGGGCAGTCATTGCTAGGCTTCAAAGGCACTGTCAGTGATGGCTGTAAGCACACAAGGAACACATGAGGGACCCTGTGCGTGCTTACATCTTGGTGACAAATACACTGATCCTGGGAGACTCGTTGAAAAAAATTGAGGCAACAGAACCCAAGGCAGAGCTTAAGCAGGAAAGCAATACACTTAAAATTTTTTTTTAAACACAGACCAGACCTGAATGCCTACGGAATACCTGTAAAGAAGGGACTGCTTTAGTTTCTGAGAAGTGTAATTTTATGGCCTAGACCACTGGTCTTTTTCCATTTTTGGCATCTTTTTGCCTAAAAACCTGTGTTCATCTGTTTTGACTCATCAGGTACCAGATAATTCCTTTTTACTTTTTAATTGGATTGTTTTATCTGATGCTGCAATAAATTATTTTGGCATAAATACAGTTATTGAATTCCTTTTTAGCTGGGCATTGACTTCATGTAGTAATTCACTAAACTAATAGTATCTGAGGAAGCAAAAAGAATAGCATAGTTAGACGAGCYGCTTCTTAAATTAAAACTATTTCTTCTTAAGCCTAAAGAAAAGCATAGACTATAGGGCAAAAGCTGTCAAGTGGTCTAAGGAGATCCACAAAAACAAGATACCTATTGTTTTCTGGGCCATTCCTTATTTCCCTTATCCCCAGTATGTTTACAGAGATTTTGAGTAAATCTTTTTTCTACTTTTCCCACCCTGGAATTACTTATTCCTTCTATCAGAGATGAATTTCCAGTCCCTGAGCAGCCTTCAGCAGGTATAAGCACAGAGCAGAGCACTGGTACTGATGAAGAATTCATATGGAATTCTTTATCAGTACAGTGAACAACTCACAGGAGCTCCAGCTCTTCTCCCCTCACCCCAGTCTCAAGCTCTTGTCCTTCATTTTGTAGAGGCTTTTGTAAAACAATCCTGATAACAGCACATGTCAAATCTAATATGCCCCAATTTACTGATGTAAAAAAAAAAAAAACCAACTTTGCCCGCCATCAACTGATCAACYTGAATGCCTGCAAATACTGAAAAGATCCTGTAGGAGTGCTGAAAAATTGCAAAGAACTTCGGTGAACAGATGAAGTCAGTGCTGGGTAATTGATAGTTACAATTGCTACTTATCCTTCCCCTTTGTGTCAAACCAGAATAAATTTCTTGTGGAAGGTCAAAAGGCATATCAATACAAAGGAACAGAGAATCTGACAAGATTAAGAGGATTTGGAAAAAAAGCCACTATTTTCAAGGGAGAAATTTCTTCTAAGGTGCCTAAGAAAGGTAACAACAATTTGATGATTGCAGCACAGTTTCTTGGGTAGGAAGTGGTGTTTGTTTTTAAGCATGCTCTTCTGCTACCAAAACCTGACCACACAAACCAAATACAGAGGCATATAGATGGCAAAAAAGCATGACCAGGTCATCTGATCTATAAATTGAAAATTATATAATGGAAAAGGAAAAAGTATGAATGAAATGGAGATCGTTCTGAATTACTTGGAATATAAATTATTGGAATGATCTATCTGACATAGTCTGATGCATCAACATTTTTTTTAAATTTAAGTTCTGAAAAGTGTCTAAATAAATCTGCCTGAAGAAAAAACCCAGTCTAGTTTATTTTTATTGCAGAGAAATAATCATCCTCCTTMATTTTTAAGACCAGCACAAAATTAGACTTTCATCCAGAGTCAGTGAAAGGCAGTGCTAGTGGACAGGATGACAGCAATTCCAGCAGATTGGACTACATCTGCTGCAGTGTCCTTGTGCCTGAATCAAAGTCCATTGTCAGTGACAATACTCATATTAAAACCAATCGTCTTTCAGGTAAGGATGGCAGAAAAAAAAAAAGAGAGAAAGCATCTCTTAAAATTTTGAAAACTTGCATTGATGACAATTTATTTTTCCTTTTTTTTTTTTTTTCTGTGAGCTTCAGCAGAGAATTTTAGGAAACATTAAAGGACTCAAATAACATTGTAAATATTGCAGWCACTTTGTGCTTGCACAGGTTTTCCTGGTGTGGGCAGTCCAGTGAAATGATTCCAAAGGTCCTCAATAGATTTCCATTCTACATTTAAAATATTCATGTTTTTTAGCATTGTCATGAGCAAGTTATGTTTAAAACAAGTTTTTGGAGGATGAAAAAGAAAACTGAAAATGCAGGAGAAAAGTTTTGCATAATTTATTAAAAATTATTTTGAAATAAATCTCATCAAATTCATCAGGCTTTGTATTTTAAAAATAAAAAATTAATGTAATTAAATTTGGCATGTTCTTAGGTAGCTTACATAATTTGGGAATTATTATTGTGTGAAGTTTCTTACAAATTTTTATTTTAACAACTTCTGATTTCCCATCTGTGTATAGTATACTAAATTTATAGGAATGCATAGTAATAATTACTTTTTTTTCCTTTGGTGAATCTGTAAGTTTGACTCACCCTTGAGATGTCAAGTTTTAAAATAATAGGACAAAATCCGATAAAATGAAGATCAGAAGGCTATATTGTTGTTCAGTCATTAAATAAAATTAGTATGATATTGACTGAATTAGGACAGTGCTTAAACATAGGTAACAGGAGTATAATCTATCCTTAAATCCCATCTGCTCTGAAAGAAATTRTATAATCATGGTGTTAGATCCTAGAGCTTTGGAATGACTTATTTGGAAAATTAAATAATTGCAAGATGAGACTGCATTTAATACTCTGTTTAAGAAAAGAATGAATCATCATCCATTTGCTCATGGGTGAACTGAGCTTTGCAAAAGTTGAGATTAATACAGCCCAGCCCCTGAAATAAAGCAAATCCATTTCCTCTGACACAAGCAGAAAATAAACTCCATCACTATGAACAGATTTAACAACATTTCCTAAGCTTTTAACATTTCTCATTACTTTATTTACTCTTACTGGAGCTGGTCAGGAACTGGAAACATTTTTTTTCCCCTACAAACTTGCTAAGTGTTTGTAAATTTCCTTTCTTTTAATTTTCCTTACCTTCCATATTTATTATGCACACCTCAAAGAGACCTGTGAGGACTACATTCAAATACTAGCAAATTCTCCAAAAAAGAAACTGCTGGGATGATTAAATACTCTTTCTAACATTAAGAAGAAAGGAGAAAGGGTAAGTTTTTAAAGTTTTGAAACTATTCATGATCTGAAGATTTTAAAATTTGGGTTCACATCAGTTTTTCTAAATCTTATGGATGCAAAACCTTATTGTGGACTGTGGGTATTTTAGGAATTAAAGTGCTTTTACCTAAATWWAAAAAAAAGTCAGTTTAGTTTGAAAGCCTTTTCATAGAGAATTTGTTCTCTGAGAAGAAATTAATAAAATGCCGTTGTTCTTTATTCTTCTGAACTCTAAATCTCTCTCCTATTATGATTAAAATATTACATTCAGACATGCTCAGTTTCGATCAAATAAACTATGCAATAATTTATAACATTGTGCCATGATTTACAGCTATTAAAATTCTAAAGTGAATTTCAAATTATTTTTTGTCTTATAAACATATTTTTAAAAATTGCTAAAATTCAGCGATTTTTCAAGCAAATGTTTTTGCTATGACCCWGTAAGACTGAAACATATGTGAAGTATTGATTCCATGACTTCTTCAAAAACAGCAAATCTGTGGSATGAATACTGCTTCACTTCATCTGCTGGACTATAATATACCTTGCTGAAAGAAAATGTTTTCCTTTTTTCTTTTTTTCTGTTGTGTTTCATACTAGTGATAATACCTGCATTCAATACTAAATTAGATACATAGAGGATTCTTAAGGTTCCTATTGAAATGTTCTGCCTAAAATAGTTCCATAYAAAGAAAGTGAAGATATTTAGGTTCTTTTAATATTCCAAAGTTTCTCTCTTCAAAGGTCCTGGAGGGTAATGGCTTCTAATCCTATATTTAGCATGTAGCATTTTTCTTAAACCTGAGAGTTGATAGCATGATATACTTGAACTGKAATTTTAATAAAAAATTGTATAACTTCATGCTTAAGAGCATATGAATTGATAAAGAGGCTGGTGTTACACCTTTCCCCATGTAACATTTCATTTTGAACCAAATTGCCATAATGCTTGACTGTGATTTGGAGAATCAGTTCAGCTCTTTCTGCCCTTTTAATATGGTCAAGTATCTCAAAACTTGTTTAGTGGAGAATTTTCTTCTTTGTTCAGTTAGCTGATGATTTGGATGTCCTGTAGTTTTATGCATTTCATTTTAAGATTGCCAGATGATACCATCTGTGAGTGATTTGTCTGGAATTTTCCATTTATACTTCTAAACTTCTGATGAGTAAGTGKCAACTGGATAAATTCTCTAAAGCTATACCTTATAAATATATAAATAGGTTTATATTAAATCATTTGCTGAATTTGCCCCTCTTCAGGTTTTGCAGACCAATGGATTAATAAGATATTTTATCTTGTTGTCTGCATTTGGGCTTTGTGTACCTGCTCAATAAACTAATTGAGACCAGACCGTTTTCTCGATTGTGTCCTTCTTAAGGAAGCAAAGTTAACCAAACCAAGCTGCTAATTAATCAGTTAAGACAAACATTCTCTGAAGAGAACTCAAACCAAAACTGGATAAAAATTTATGAATGCACTAAAAAAAAAACCCAACCAACAAAAAAACACCAACCCCCAAATAAACCAACCAAAGAAACCCCACCAAATCCCAGAATAAAGCAAAACAAATCTGAAGAAAAGCAGAACTGTGTTGTATTACCAGTTTTCTTGTATGCATATCTACAAGATTCCCTTTCTTTGCTTTCTAATTCTGATGAAAGCTCACTTGCTWAATGAAATGGTAAAAATAACATTATATTCATTATACATTTTCCTGTGTATAATGTAGTCTCCTTATTTCTAGCTTATATCCTTTGAATTCTGTAAACTATTTTATTCTCATTTGGATATAATATTTTTTGTGCATTTATACATTTACTTACATCTTAGATAAACAATATATATGCACCTCTCATCGTTTTTTCCCAGATAMATTCTTTCATTTTATTTTGAGCATGTTCTCTCTTTCTGCCTCTGTATGCCTGAAGTAGAATACATTTTGTCATGCAAATCACATGCATTTTTTGGAAGACTTATTTTTCTGTTCCTTCATCTGTTATATAATGAGAAACTCCTCAGGACTCTACTGTCATACACTTCTGAAATCTGTTGGAATTCATTTGTACTAATGTTGTTATGCACAAGATAGATGCTTACATCTAAYGCAGTTACTGACTTTATATCCAGGGGAGAGAATCAGATTTTGCATAGGATGACTCATCTCAACCAAAGATAGGTACTTGCAGGTCAGATGAATGAGCTGCTGCAAGAGCCTCTTTCAACCTCYTGACTGCAAAGASTGTCTGTGGTGAYTGGACTAGATGTGATTTTTACCTGCCTAAAGCTTGGTGAGACCACCAGCTTCTCTAATTTGCTGAGCTGAATAATTGGTGCTTAACTATGGATTGAAGGATTAGCTCAAGGAAGAGTCCTAGGAGTTTGGAAATTGTAATTCAATTATTCTAAACTACATATCACTTTCTTTGTACCTCACTTTATCCATTAGTTCTTCTTCTTTCTGTTGTTATCCATCAAGGGAGAAATTAGTATTAAATGAAGACTTGCCTACTGAGAAAGGACGACCGAAACCCTAAGTAGAAAGCAAAAAAGGAAAAGAAAGGTACAAAAGGAATTATTTTGCATCATGTGAAAAGGAAATCAGAAAGCCATGTAAACAAAGGTTTTATATGAAAAGGAAGAGCTCTAAATCTTGGAGATGGTGTTGAAAGGGAAATTCAGGTTTATTGATTGCAGTAGGGTTAGAGAGAACAAGTGAATGGAGACTGTGCTATGATCACGGAGAAGATTTTTGCAGAAGTGTTTGAGCCAACCTCAATGGATAAGCTGTAATATAAAGGTCAGAAGGAACAACAGAGGTAGAACTCCAAACATGAACAAGCAAAATAAAAGGTCTGGTGTTTACCTCCATGTGGAGAAGAGAAAATGATAGCTATGTCATAGAGTTACATCTTCTCTAGTTATGTCATAGAGTCAGGACTTCTGTCTGTTTTGYTAGCATCACAAGGAAGAAAGAAGATAACAGACATTCCAGACTGCATTTTATTCTTTGCTGTACATTTCTATTTAAGCATTTTTTTCCTGTGTTCAGCTGCTATTCTATACTTTATTATTTTGTTTAAAATTATCCCARATTAACGATGAAGGAGATCTTTCAGTGAAGTTATGCTACCTTCCATGGCATTTACTCTGAGTTACATTTTCAGTTACTTCTTCTTTACCGCATCACAAGAGAGCTAATATGAACAAAAGCTGTAACATATATAATTTTATYTGATGTGTGTTTTGCTGAAGTAAGAAATTCTTGTAATGTGGGTGTCATAAACCCAGTTATAGCATAAGGCAGAATTWGTTTTATACCTGGAACTCACCCTGAGCTCTCCTGGGGTCATAGGCTCACCAAGTTTATGAAACTATTGATGCAGTGAAAGGAAAGAAGTACTGAGAATTTTTTTGACTGAAGCTGATTTATTTGATTTGTATAGATTAATGACTAATCTGTAATAATTGTCTCTATTTAAGAAAATCAATGTTTATTTAGCTGTATGAGTGAGAGACCAAAACTCAGCTGAAATTAGGGACTTAGCACAGAGATCAACCATTGGAGTGTTGGACCCTGCACAGCTGAGTCTTTTGCTGTGCCTGGGGTTGTCTGAAGGTGTTCTATTGTGACTTGTGCACTTGCTGAGGTCCCCTTCCCTTCTGGATTACACGGCAAACTCTGGGCAGTGTGAGAGTGTTCAGGGATGGCTTCTGTAAGGAGAGGGTGTAGCCACCTCCATCTGCACACTGCTGGCCAAAGCCCAGTACATAATTTGAGTGTTGTTATGTGGAAACAAGCTTTGTCCTGACAGCCTGTGAGTGTTCAGGTGCCCCATAACCAAACCACRAAGCCACAAGGCACAAGAGCTGATATCCACAGGCCAGCATGCAGAGTTCAGRTGGAGCTTGGGTACAGACTGTATTTCAAGAAGGAATTAAACTACAGTAAAGGACATGAGGCCATTCCCTCTTTCCTGACATGTACTGCTGCTTCTTTATTCCTTATATTGTCATTTATAATTCTAYTTCAGGAGAAGGGGATGGTTAGATAATAGGAGAAAGTCCTATTCTTATTTTTAATGCTCATCTGCATTTGGTTCAGGAATCAGATAACCCTTATCCATATCTAAAGCAAATTAATGAGTAAAGAAATTTCTGAAAGCAAATTGAATTTCTGAAATTGAAAACTCTTGACTGTTCCAATTTTTGATATGTGAGGTCCTAGGCATACTCACACACACACATAGTTAACTACTCAAATTATTGTATAAATTTTATTGTGATGTGTCAGAAGGGTAATTAATTGTAATGGTCACACTGGCCATTTATTCTACTGCATATTCTCAGAAGATTTAATAATTTTTTAATAAACATTTGCAAAATTTGGACATTTTCCTTCAATTGTTTGCTTTCACTCCCTTTTGACTTCAGTTCTACCTGATAATACAATGTATTTGGATGGCAATGGCAAAAATGCATAATGACTCTCACCTGTTCTATCTTCAAATAAACTGCAATTGTATGCTGTGATCCGTTTCAATATCAGAGTTAGCAATAAAACATAGTACAGATAAACTTTAATTTGGCTTGACACTTCAAACGAAGGAGTTGTAAAATGTGTCTTTGGTTTTTAGTAGCTGTGAAAAAATTGATCTCCAACTACCRATGAAGTCATGTTTGATGTCATTAGAGGTCTATATTTCCTGTCTGACAGGTTTTAATGCCTCTTTTTTTTTTATTAATGAGGTATAAGGCAAAATTCAGAAAGGTATCTCAATGGCTTTGCAACCGAAGTATCACTGAAAGTTAATTTAACTTTCTAAGTTTTGAAAAATGAACTTACAGGGAACATGTTTCTATCTAGTGTGCTGTAAAAAGATGTGCAATGCACAATCAAACCAGTTGTCTACTCCTTTGACCAGAAAAAAAAAATAGTTTAATGAATGTAGAACTTCCCACTGTTTAATAAACATAAAGGTGTTTAAATCAAAGCTTTATGYGATCTAAGTAGGTTAAGTACAATTAAACAGACTAAAATAACACTATTCTTACAACACCCCAGATGGAAAACCCCCAAAATTTGTTTTCCATATACATGACCATATGGAGTGTTTTGAAAGCTACCATACCAGGGTTACTTCTGAGGGGATGGCTTACATTCATTTTGAAGTTGCTTTGAGAGAATACACCTATCATTGGCCTACTCTCTTTATGAACTGAGGAGCACCAGCACAAATTATTCTGAAGAACAAAGGTGCAAAAATACAATCTGATGACATAGGTGATCTCTCGAGCAAGACGGTCCTGAGCTGTGTTGCAAACAGCGCCATTTCTTGCTACGCTGTTAAACGGGAAAGGARAACTATTCATGCGGCAAATTGAATCAGGGTAAATTATTAATAAACTATCTTAGTYCTGTGCTTTTCTTTGTTTTATTTGTTTGTTTCTTTAAAGGACTTATGTTTTCCCTTTATCCCCACACACAATTTGTAGTAAAAGCTCATTGACTATTAAACCTTTCAGTTCTGCTATCAGTCTTCTCTCTTGCTTTAGTGTTTTGTAAGTTTGCTGAAATCAACTGTTTTCCTGCTCCTATTCTCTCTCAGTGGGGAAATTGGTTCTCAGGTATTTTATCCCCCATTTCAGGAAAATAGAATAATAAGACATCGGTCACTGGCATTGTCCACATATTTTTGTAAACACATGCAGTCCCTCAATTATCTGCATGCCRAGTGGAAATTGTGCAAATGTTGCCTGCATGTATCTTAGGATTTCGAAAACATCACAGACCGAATTTTTATGTAATGTYTTCACAATGCATTCAAAACATCATGGATGCCATTATAAAGTTTTTACCTTAATTTTTATCTTTCTTCATTCCTTCTTCCTCTGTCAACTCCATCCAACCAAAACAAAACTACAAGCAAACAAAATCCAAACATTATAACAAAAACATCTTGAAATGAACAGTATTAAGCAATTTACAAATGCATTCTTGCCACAACAGTCTATTTAATTAGAATCAATATTAAATTAGTGGCATTAGTGGTACATACATACRTAAGAAAAAATGTCACATGAAGATTGAGCACAAAATGCTGTATTGTGCCAGATTGCTTGCTCTTGGGATCTCACAAATGGAGTTTTAACAACTTAAGATGAGTTAGGATCTTTTGTTTACTATCAAAATAAAAACACATTACTATATCTGTTGGAGGAAAATCCYGGATAAATATAACCTATAGTAAATGTATACTTAAACCTAAATTCTAATTAAAATCAATTTTATTTACCCCAGCTGCAGACACTTTAATTGCATAATAGTTCTAATTCTGTCAGGCGGGCCGTGAGAACTGAAGACAGCAGCCCCTGAAGCTGCAGCGCGGCAGCATTTGCTCGGCAGAGACCGCCCCTTCCCCGCAGGACCTCCAGGCCCTGCTGCACCCTCCCCAGCTGTGCGCGGGCAGACGCTTTCCGTGCGGTCTGTGAGCAGCGGTGCCCGCYCGCTGGTGCTCTGATCACATCCTCGGGGGAGAAGCTGTCTGACAGCTCCGGCACGGCCAGCCGCCGATGCGACACCGCTTTAGCGGCTCATCTCCCCGGACCCCGGAGGGCCGAGGAGGTCGAGGAGCGCGGCGGAGCTCGGGGGAGGCACCGCGGGCTGCGCAGGGCTCAGGGGCGGGAGGGAGGAGAGAGGCACCGGGAGAGCCGGACAGTGCCTCCGCCTCCCGGCTTCAGCACCGCGGACAGAGCCCGGCGGGCGGCGCTGGGCGAG
>NW_026623341.1:580629-581589 GCF_030028575.1 Malurus melanocephalus | reverse complement strand
CACACACACACAGTTTCACACACACGGACACACGCTGCCCACGCCCCCACAGCGCAGTACGGACACAGTCGCGCAGTCACGCGTACACGCACAGGCACCACGGACGCCGCACTCACACGTGGCACACGTGCTCACACCCCCGCTGACACACAAACGGACACACACAGACACACAGAGACACACGCGAGCCACAGCAGTGCACACATACCCGTACAGACACACGCACACGGGCACACACACACACAACTGACATGAGGACACAGACTGTCCTGGTTCCTGCCCAGRCAAAGTTAATTTTTGCAGTAGCCAGGAGGTGGCATGGCCGGGATCCAGGAGTTGTTCTATCGCCTCAGGTCATTGTCGGGGTTGGGGTTACAGGCAAATAAAGTCTCTTTCCGAGCGAAGCGGTTCCTTCTGGTCCAGAAACACGGGGTGGGAGTAGTGGGGTAACCCCGACACTGAGCGTTTTGCATGAGAATCACTTGTCTCTTTTATACACTTTTATTTTTAATATGGTTGCTGTTACTGTTCATTTTCTTATCTCATTGCTGTTTCCAGTAAATGTTCTTATCCCAGCCTGTGATGTTTATCTTTGATTCCTCCAATTCTCCTCTCTAGCCTGCCACGGAGGAGGGTGGAAAGGGTGTGGGGAGCGAGTGGCAGCGTGGTTTTAGTGCGAGCTAGTTTTTAATTAGGGAATGTCAGCCCTAAACAACGACACAGAGACACAGACAGACCGGCACGGACACACTCTCACACACCTTTACGCACGCCCCCGGCCCCAGTCTGGCCCCGGCCCCAGTCTGGCTCCGCCCCCGCGGGGCTCCCGCCTGGCGACAGCCAATGGCGCGGCGAGTCTCTCCCTTGGGGGGCTCAGCCACCAATGGGAGCGGTGGGGGCGTGGCCAGACTCGCCCCGCCTCCCTATTTAAGGCCGCCGGTGGCCGAGGGTCGCTCAGTG
>NW_026623341.1:518995-580387 GCF_030028575.1 Malurus melanocephalus | reverse complement strand
CTACCGCGCAGCCCGCCCGGCGTGCCGGTGGCGATGGAGCAGGACAAGTACCTGCCCGAGCTGATGGCCGAGAAGGACAGCCTGGATCCCTGCTTTGTTCACGCGATGCGTCTCCTGGAAGACGGTAAGGCTCCGCTCCGCGCTCCCCTGCCGGGGCGCTCCTCGGGGTCGGCGCTGGGCGGCCCGGCCGGGCGACACGGGGCGAACTCGGGTCTCTGGGCGAGCGGGCGGGCGGCGGGGCGGCCCGCGGTGAGACCCGGCCGTGCGTGGGCGCGGGGCGGCGGCGGTTCGGGGGTTCGGGGGTTCCGGAGCCCGCTTCGAGGGACCCGTCCCACAGCAGCCCCCACACACATACACACTGCCCCGCTGCCCGCGCTCGCTCGCCGTGCGCCGGCTCTGCCGCGCCTGGCTCGCCTCTGCGGGAAGCGCTCCCCTGGCTCCCGGGCTCACTTACACAAAGACAGATGCTGGCGTCTCATTACACTCGTTATGTTCTGTTTTCCACGCTGAAGTAATAAGGTTTATATGGTGATACTATTATGCCGTTAATGCGGCGCTGTTTTAGTCGGCGGCGCGATGTCAGACATTGATTGGATATGGCTTATCAATTTCATGACAGTTTCATCCAGGACATTATGATTTCCTCTTTGTTTTGTGTAGTGATTAGAATACACCGGTTGTAGCATTTTGTTACTTAGTGTAATTCGCTCTGCTTTCCTTGCTTTAGTTAAGCTAGAGGTTTAGTTGGACCTCAGCTAGAKGTTCTTAAAAAGTTTATCATTTAGTCTCTTTTAGTAATTGCTCACTACAGTGGTTGAGTGAAGGCCTTSTGTTACGGAATTTCAAGTTTTGCTGAAGTGTAATCTGATAAATTCCTCTTATACTTGTTTTTCCTCTTAGATTTATAGTAGTAATATAAAAAATTCCTGTTAAACTTCGAACCTAATGTTGAAAAGAAGTAGTAAAGAATGATGCATAAATCAAGACAACCTATCAAGCTCTTAAATGAGAGTAAGGCAAAGAAATGTATGGTCAGGCCCTTGAGAGTCACACTTCGAAATAAATTTACGTTCAGAACTTGGAGTTTCCCAGGTTCTGTTTATGACTTAAGGAAAATCATAACTAATTCAAACTTACCATGCTAAGCAGTAAGTGGTTTTCCTCTGTCAGCAGTTTTTATATTGTCTTTCCTTAATGTATGTTCTATTGATTGTGAATGAAGATATCGAGTCCAGGTTTTGTTGGAGTGCTTCTGTTTGATAGCTTTGAAATTCATACTGAATTGCAGTATGACACAGACCCATTTAGTACCCTTTTGTCATAGCTGCCTTGCTGCTGAAGAGGCAGCCATGCTGCTTTTTACAGTTTGTTTTTTTTTTTTTCAAATAATCATAGCATAAACAAATTCTTATTTCTTAGGGATGTATATTTTTTGCACCTTGCAGTTCGATCTTTTCCCAGAGGGGGGAAGTATCCACTGAGAGTGTGCATGTGTCTGGGAAAGAAGGAAAATGCAGGAAGGACAAAACTGAAAGTGTGTAAAGAAAAGTGAAAAAAAACGGACATAAATTTGTTTTTTCCGAGCATCAAGTTCATGCGGAAATTGCATTTTGAGCAACTGGGAGATTGAATATCAGTASTTTTCTCATTCCTTCTTAGCATAAGCGGAACTATGTATTATTTTACTGTATTTTTTAGAAGATGAAGGTGAGTTGTCTGAGAGAATGCTAATGCCAGATTCACACCAGGTACCTGGCATTATCCTTCAAAACACCATCTGTCAAGCTTTCTAGAGATTTGTTTTGGAGTCTAACTCACGATGACTGTTAAAACCCTTAGCCAAGGTAAGAGTGTAACTACTTAAGAAAATGAGAATTAATGCACTGTCTCTTGCTGGGTATAAAAAGAAAGAAAACCTATAGAATGAGCAGAATTTGTGTTTTGGGTAGCAGAAGAAAATGGGTGCAAGGATCTCTGTAACAGTGGATAATTTCTAGGTTATATCCATGATGAACCATTGTTTCCAGACTCTGTATTTCTGTTCTTTAGAATGTAATGTGCAATCAGCTACATCCATAACTATGCCAGCCAGGTGTTATTTTTATGGTGCCCTAAGCATTTTTGATTGCCAGTACATTTTGTATAAAATGCGTGAGTGTAGATTTGCTTCTGAGTCCAGAGCCTCAAGCATTCTCTCTGATTTGGAAGTGATGTGTTGTTTCATGTTGGCTGCTAGAACCTGAGGTTGGGAACAGTCATTCTGCTGTGTGAAACCACAGAACAGCACACAAGCGATAAGCATTCCAGAAAAAATGCTTCTGATTTGTGACCATGGATTTACTCATAAAGAGAAGACCACCCATTTCTCCCCAATAATTTTGTTTATTTGATTCTGTTGCATGGTTTTTTTTTGTTTGTGTATTTTGGTGTACTTAACCTTTATTAAAACAACAAATTACTTAAATTTTTAATATGTAGGTCTGTGTCCTATAGGTTGACCTGTGTCAGATGCATACTTGAATCAGTAGCTATTCACCCCTCACCACTAAGGGATGACTAGAAATCACTTACTTTAGTCCTTACCTGGAGGGCGTGGTGAAGCCCTCAGAAAAGGGACATTTCCTGTGGCAGAGAATTTTCCTACTTAGCAAATACCACAAAGAAATATGAGGAAAAAGGTGCTGGTGCTGCTTAGATACAAAGTGTGGAGGCATAAAACATTTTCTTTAAAAATCACCGAGGGAATCTGGTGGATTCTTACAATGAACCCAGTATCTAAATGGCTAATTGAGTGCCTTAATCAAAAGATACTGTTTCATATAGAAGTAGATCCTTCATGATTGTTGCAGTATTAGAAAAGGAAAAGTAATTTGTAAGTCTTCTATTAGAAGAACTCGTGAATTGTGAGTGGCTGGTGATAGCTACCTCAGCCTAAGTTTTTTCAAACTTTTGCAAGATGCATTGAACATACTTATTGTGATACTGTAATCCAGTCAGTACTGAAAATGAAATGCCTTTTCATAGTAATAGGTAGTTGAACTGTAAAGAATAGGCTGATCTCCATCTGTTGGAAAGGGCTTTTCCATATCAAGTGAACTATTTTGTGTACTAGGCTGTTACAAGAGCTGGGAGAGCGTCTCTGTTTCATGCATAGTTTTAAACTATTTTATTGTAAGCTGGTTACCAGTGGTTATTTTCTTAGGTGAGATTGTTCTGCTTCTAGTGAGGACATGTCCTGATGAGTGTATGAGGYTGGGTAATGCTTGGTCAGATTAAAAATGTCAAAAGCAAAGAGCATGTTCTTGAGCTGTGCCTTTTGWACCCAACTTGTGCTTATACTGCAGCATATTCTTGAGCTCCAGAGAGAGCCTCTCTGTTCTAGTGCTGGCTCCTACCATGGAAGMAAATGAGCTGCTTATATGTGTTATTTTTGCATATATGTAGATATTTATTGCTTTCTGTAAGGTGCCTATGATTATGAACATAAAAATAAGAATGTGGCTTCAGCTGTGAAGGTTTGGATGACACGGAAAGATACAACCAGCTAGACCTGTTTTTATATCAGCACTATATTTAATAGCCTAATAGTGTCAGCAAATTGTCTATATACTTTTGGGGTCAAGCAAATTTTATGTGTGTGTGTATGAATGTATATATATGTGTTTACTTATATGTATATGGCTTTGGAGTATCTTGATATCTTGCATGGTGTATTCTGAAAGCCATCACTGTGTTTTGTAATATAAAGACCTATTGGAAAGAGCTGGCCAAAGTAAGAGCATCTCTCCCCATGGAAATATCAGCATTACTTGGGTAATGAGGTAGCTAATTTCTCTCTCTATAATGACAGTGCAATTGCCCTCAGAATTTCAGCTGGCATTCCAAAGGCAGTGAGAAGCAGGCCTTTAACTTTAATCTTGAGTTAAGTCTCTAGATCATTCCATGTGGCATAGCATGAGTTCGTTAAATCTCCAAGTTGTGTTAATTAGGTTCATATAGCTCAGCTATCATCCCCATACAAGCTTCTTGTAGGACAGGACATGATTATTGAAAAGATTAGCCTTTGCCCCCAGTGAGCATTAGTATGGTCTTTCACACCAGCCTGCAGTACTTCGTTCTAGCTAGTAGCAAACTGCTGACATAATGCAAGCTTATTCGGTTATATTCACGATTCCGACGAATATGCTGGCATATGTGGTCTTGGGGGTTCTTTGGACTATTGGAGATTGATTTTTTTTTTTTTTTTTCATATAGGAATGCAACTTTAGTTCATAAGGGTGTGTTTCTGTTAAAAACCTGGGATGATAATAAGGTTGCTATATGATAATTTTGTCTTTGAAGTACAGAATATGGCTATCAAATCCTTAGTCCTAGATTTGAAAGGATGTTGATCAGGCTTATGWCCTGTTAAAACCAGGCCTCTTTTTAATTTGTATAAATTTTTTCATTGAAAACTACATGTGAAAATGTGCTTCAAATTTATGAGTTAACTTGTCTCAACAAACCTTTGGGCTAAAATAAGATTAATGTAAAATGTTAACATAAATTCATCAATTAATATTAATCTGTGAGTGGTTGCTGTTCTGCTTATTGTTCCTTTTTTTCCTGATGTTTACATCAGGTGAGAAGAAAACTGTATTCACAAAATAGTTGGTATTAATCATTGTTTGCTTTGCTGTCTCAAGAAATGCCGTGTAAATTCCTGGTAGATTGACTCAGAAAACATGCTAATATTCAGAGCATGTATTTTAGGTATCTTGGTTTCATTAAAAACTAGATTTGTATTGATCATTTGGAACCTTTTCAATAAAAAGTGCAAGCTCTAGGTGAATACAAGATACTTATGATTTCTATGAAGAAGTGATGTGCTAGGCACTACAGATTTGGTTCAAAGCTGACTCAAGTTAATGACAATTTTTCTGTTGCCATTAGTGGACTATCAGGCAGTCAATGTAATATAAATATGATCTATTGACTGGTATAGCCAATATGTTTGTAATAATGAAAATTGGTAGAAAATATGGCAGGTATTAAAACTGAGTTTTGCTTTTAATGTTTTTCAAGACTGAATTTTTTTTTCATGGTATGATAACATATTATGTGTTCATAACTTTAGGAAGTGCTTTTGCCTTGTAGAATGTAATGCAGATGACTCCTAAGTGATAAGCAAATTTCTGGAAAACAAAATGCTATAAAATGTTAGAATGAATATAACAAAGCAATGTTATGTTTATATTGACCCCAGCTTTTTAGTCATAAAGGCAGGCTTGCTTCAGAGGAGAGAAAAAAGAAATGATAGATGTGATTTTAAAAAACAAAAATAACRTTTTCTTTCAGACATCTGAAGCAGCTTAGGACCATTTGATCTGTGATCTTAGAAAACATGTACTTTGAAACACAGTAAATTGTTTTTCAAAGAGGCAACAATATGAGTGCAGTAATTGAAGGTTCTGATACCTTTGGTTCTGATACCCTTGTTTAAAATAAAAGGTGTTATGTTCTTCAAGTCGTGTTTCTTGAATCGGTGGAGCTGCTCAAGGTGCAATTCAGTACAAATAGCAGAATTTAGTACCAACCATTTAAGGGAAGGTCAAAGGCATTTGCTGAGGCTTATCTGGATGGCCAGAGCCTCATCAACAAAGTGGCTGGTATTACGGCAATGTGACTGTTATCCCTGAAGGAGAAGAATATTTTTTACTTGTCCTGGGAATTCTGTTAGTAAATTTATGTCAAATTTAGTCTCCTTGGTGTATACATTCAGGTCGCAACTGCTGTAAATGTTCATATCTCTCCCTTTATGTCTCTAAATAGACAGTTTTAAACTCAAGTATTTAGAAAATTATGACTATTTGCAGTCAGTACTGAGAGAAGGCAGAATGCCTGAACAGTAGAAAATTCCAATCAACTGCTAACTTCCTAAGGATTGAACACCTGTGTAGTGTGTAGAATAGAGTGGCCATTCCTAACCAGGAGGTGGCATGAGTGGGCTCCACATGCCAAAACAGAGTTTCATATCCTGGCACCTTCTGGGAAGGGGCTAGTCTGATCCAACAGATTCAACAAATTCTTCATCATTGGGTGTATGCTTTGCTCATTTAGGCAATGTGCACACAATGTATACTGACAAGCAGATTTGCTGGAGCATGCTGGGCTGTTTAGTAGTCTGAAATCTGATCAGCAGTGAGCAGTGCACAAGTCTCCTAATAAATGCTAAACACCTGCTTAACCCACCAAAGCAGCGCCATGAGAGCGTAACAGCTCCTCCATGACACAAGGACACAGGTTTCAAGTCAAAGCATGAGATGTCTTGGGCCTTACTTTAGAAGACATAAATGTAGCTGCTGTTTGGTAGCTCCTCTCCAAGGTTTATTAAAATGGAAATGCATTGCAGCTTTCTCAGCCTTGTAGCTGTACCGTAGACTACACGTGCTACTTATATGAAACAGTTGTTTTCTGTATTGGCAGGGACATTGCAGTCACCTGGCATGTCAGTCCAGGGTAAGAGTGCCTTTTCAAAAATAAGCAGTTTTTAACTGTTTCAATTTGAATCTCCTTTGTCCAACAAACTGCTGAACGTGAAGGAAAATTTGKTGTCATCACAGCTGATCTTAGAATGTACATTTTTCTTTAAAATAATTTGAGACTGAATAATTGGAAGATTGTTTTTGTCAATGATTTGAGGTGTTAAGAAAGCATACGTGATAGAAAAAACAAAAAAAAACTGTTTTGCAGGTGGATCCTGCTAAGCATTGTGAAGTTGCACATTCATCTCGTCTTTACCTTGCATTTTTCAGTCCTTGGATGGGTATCAGTGCACTAAATCAGAATAAGCAAGGAAGCAGACAGTTTTTAAAATTAAGCATGTGGAGTATGGAACTTTACTCATGCTGCAGTTTAGTCTTTAGCTGTGCAAACAAATAAGATTGTGCAGTCTGACCAGAGAAATGGAAAACCTTAATACTTGTGTAAAGATCTGATGTGCACAGTACATGGAGTTTTGGCTYGTGCTTTTTACCTTCAATGAATTCTAAAACTCCCATCTGTAGGATGTAGACTGATGCTRAATTTCACCCTAATCTTTGAGATCTATATGTGAAAAGRYCTTCATAAGAAATATGTATTATTCTTATTACTTTTAGTACAAAATTATTCTTTTCAAATTTGAAGGCAAAAATAATCCTGGTTATTACAGTCCTCTGTAAATCCTGTCATATTTTAATTAGAATCCTGCTGGAAATGAGTACAGCTATTTTTTTTATCCTAAAAAGGGCTGAAACTAATAAAAACTATGAAGRAGAATTATTTAAGACTTTCTGCAGATTAAAAACCTCCAATTCCCCCATCCCCTTGAAATAACATATGCCTGTTCCTGATTTCACAACCTTTGCTGTTGAAAGGGAATTTTTTAGTTTAAATACTGAAAAAAAATTATCAAGCAAAACTTCTAATAATGCTAATATGGCAATATTGAAGATCATCCACAATTAAGATGTTAAAAAGTTTTGATGGTCATATATGGCTGCATGTGATATAACCAAAGACATCTTGAAAACTTCAAATGCTCTGCTTGCCCTGGGCATTCCTGTTTATGGTTCCTGGATTTACATGATGCAAAGGCTGAAAGACACAGGGCAGGTCTGTACTGTTGCAGAATTTCTCTGCACCTGCTGAAGGGCATCTGTCTCTTGTAAGAGTTACACTCTTACACATGTAAAAAAAGTCAAAAGCTTTTGATTCATAAAATACTTTGAATTCTGGTATTCAGGGTAACTATTGGAAAAGTAATACTGCCTGCTAGTCTGTAACAGATTCMTTAAAAATTGCATTCCTTCTTTTTGCTCTTTGGATCTGGAAAAAAAACCTCCACTTGTTTTATAGTAGAAACATTTWAGCTCTGCTAACTGGTGAAGGTAGATGTGTCCTCAGCAAAAGCAAAAGTGGGATCAAAGCCCCTGGCTCWTAATCAGTCAGCTTCCAAAGAGCAGCACTGCTAATCAAGGAAAAATAGTYTTCCCAAGAGATGTGAGCACTGGAGAAAGAAAACATAACACCTATTTTAATGTTCCCTGGGATTTAAGTATCTATTTCAAAGCTCTCTTTCAAATGCCTGAAGTTAGAAAACTTGCCATGAAATCAAGGACTGTATGTGTATGTTTTAAAATGGCTTTTTGGTATTGAAAAATTAAGTTAACGTACCTCTCACAGTGTTAATTTTTATCTCTGTTTCTGCTAATGTAGGCTCATACTGCTGATGTTTCTAAATATTTCTAAGCAAATTTATTTGTTGCATTTTGTCTTTTTTGAGATTGTGGAAAAAACTTTTTGGTGTTGTCAGGGGTTGCTCTGAGGTCAGAGTGTGAGCTCTAGTTGGGGAAACAGTGAGACAMTGTCCTTCATAAATATTTAAGACTACACTGATTTGTGGCAGCTCTGGACCTTCTCCCCGACTTTCTCTTTTAACTAAACTGATTTTTCACCAGTTCCCCTGAAAGGAGCAGCACCAAATTTAAGTGGCTTTCTGTCTCTTTTGTTGTTTGAAGTGAAAATTAAGGACTGATAAAATAAAACCTTTCTCCTTCTTATCTTCAGATATCTGTTCAGCAAGAAAATGGAGAGTTAGTTTTGGTAAATGATGCTTATTGCCTTGGTGTCTCCATAGGGCTGTAGAGCTATCTGATAGCTTTAGCTTTTGCACAGATACAGATTTGCAGTTATTTCACTAATACTTGTATTGAAAGTAGTAGTGTTTAACCCAYTGTAAAATTTGAAATAACATTCCTCCTCATACTTGTAGATCCAGGTAAATATGTGAATTATATCCATTTCAAATTCATGTTTAAAAGCCATTGGTGGGTAATCTGCCATGTTCAGTTCTTTCATTGCATGGACTCCTTTTCCTGAATCAACACTCCCATTTAACAATGATTCTGTTTGTAAATTGCAGAATGCCCCGATTCGATTTGATTTGTCAGGGGTTGTCCAGATACTGTTGCTGCTGTTAACTGGAGCGGTTGGTTGGTTCTTGCTGCAAACAGTTTAGTGTAAACACCAACACATCAGGTTGTGCACAAGTCTGTAAAAAGGGTTTTTACTCATCAGGCAAAGCAAAGGGGTCCCAGGTCAGCAGTGAATGTGGGAAAACAGGTGTTCCTGTTACCTATTTTCTTACTCTTTTTTTTTTCTGACAACTAGGCAGTGAAGTAACCTGGATATGCGATAGTTTAGCTTGAGTTGTGTATGACAAAAAGATGTTTGTGCAGTACCAGCTTGTTAGAACACACAAACCATCTGTTCAGCACGAAAAGTCTCTTGCTGCTCCAAAGTGTATGAGTAATCTGAAATGATATGTCAGATGCAAGGGGAAAGAGAGGACTAAGTTTTTGCTAGAAATGTTTTGATATAATGCTTTTCTAAAGCAATGTTTGTACTATAAGCTATCCAAGTGCTTCTTTTGGTGCAAGTGGAAGGAGTGTTTTCAGTATAAAGTAGAAATGAAGCAGCTTGGTTTTGACACAAAGCATGAACTTGATGTGATTCTGCATCCATCCAAACACTTAAGATGTCCTGATGTGGAGAAAATTAATTAGTAGCTGCTATGAACTTTCCCTGCAGCTTTCTGGTTCTTGATATTTCTGTCCCTTCTCACAGTCTTTATGTAAAGGTTGGATTTTTTTTTTTAATGATGAAAAAGGAGTTAGAGAGAAGAAAGAATGGGGAAAATGGAGAAAAGGTATAAAAAAGAGAACAAAATAATGGGGAAATTGTGAGGGAGGTGAAAAAGGGTTTAGCAATAGATAAATGGATATAGAGAAGAATATTAAATAAGTGAAGAAAATACAAATCTAGCAGGTGAAAAATACTTAGTTACTTTAGTTCTAAGCAACAGATGAAAGCACAAAATATTGAACATTTAGTGAGGACTTCTGGAAGCTTATGGTGAAGCACTTGTAAATTTGGTTTATTTAAGAAAAAATAAAATGAAGKTCAACTCTTTCTGGATAATTTTGATACTGCTGTGTTTCATGTGTTCGGAGAGACAGTGTAGGTATCTGCCATCCATATATATATGTTGAATTATCCTGTAATTAAACACAACAATCTATTTTGTAGTGATTCTCCCAATTTGGAACAGTCAATGAGATCTTCTGTGTTAATAATACTTAGAATCCTTTTGGAATAYTGCGGTTAGCCAGTTAATAGTTTCCTTATACTTTTTATCTTCAAAGGTAGGATTGTAAGATTGAACAGATTGAAGTTTTAGATATTGAGTTCCCTTCTTTCTTTTCTTAAAAGTCTTCAGACTTTGGAATGGAGTGTAGTAGTGCTAGAAGATCTGAACTTGGACTTTTATTGATACCAGCTACAGCTCAATAAGTTCTCAGGCCGAAGATGAGATGATGATTGTGAGCATTTTATTGAGCCTTATGGAATTGCACAGAAGAGAGCTCAGATGTGCCGAGATCATATGGAGAAAGTGTTCAATTGTGGCATCTGTGGGAGAGAGAGCAGCAGTCCTCACAGTGATGTGAGCACCAGTTTGCAGCCAAGTGTCCTGTGTTTGTAAACTCACTGCTGTGCTATCCATAAACTGGAACAAAATAGTTGGAGACGATAAAAACAACTTTGAAGGACAAATAGTAAARAGATTGCATGAAGCAGTGGATTAAAAAAGTAATCTTGATTGAGAATTCTGAGGTAAAATTGTTTTGCTATAGTGCTGGATTTTGCATCTTGCTGGCTTTCGTGGTAAAAGGAAASAATTGGAATGGCTAAAATTGGGTCATTTAAGTTTGAATTAACATTAACTTTGCCATTTTATTTAATAAATATGTGATTTAAAATACGTATATGCATTTTGTAAGACATTAGAAGGCTATATTACAATTTATTCTTTGGAAGGCTTTTCTGGGTAGCTTTAGCACTTCTGATGTTACTCAGTAAAGGATAATTCAGGTCCATACACTGGTTTAAAATGAAAAAGTGAAGTGTAAATCAGGAAAAGATACAATGCCATGCAAGATATGATAAGGTTATTACCTCTGTAGCAGACTCTGTTTTAGCTGTCAGAGGCATGAAATGTGTGACCTAACTGAAATTTGAGGTTAAATGTTTGTGCTYCTGTTGTTTGCATTGGCGTGTAGATGTGTCCTGCTTGCATCTTGTTAGTGGGGMAGGTGTATTCCAGGGTGATCACCGYAGCTTGATTTCCCCTGGTTGTACAGGGCAGCCTTCTTGGCTCTTCCCTCTCCCATGCTTCTGTTTCTCAAGAAAACCAGGATTCTTCATAGAGAGAAGCACTGCCGTGTTGTAGGCTTGTCCCAGCATACAGCTGGATGAAGGRCTCAAGGGTGGACTGAGCTGGGGCTCAAGGATGGACTTCACCAGTCTGGCTTAAATGAAAATTGAATAATTTGGCATTTCCAGTTAGATTTTGGTGTTTGGCCAGTTTTCATTATATGCATTTSGTCACTTTTCTTATATAAATTAATATCTGGAGATGATAGCTTCCAGCATTAGTTTTTGGCAATGTAAATTTTTGTTGAATTGTTACCTGCTGACATTTTCTTCATGATTTTTACCATTCTTTAACTGTGAATCAGAATTAAACTCCAGAACCATATTAAGGCATACGTTTAACATTTTTTCACATTTTTAAGTTGGGGCTACTCCCATTTTAAATCCATCTTAAGCCATACTTCCCTATATATAAAAAAAAACCCCTCAACTGTGGACTACTACAGAACATTTTATGTCATATACAGCAGGCTAATAAACTAATAAAATCAATATGTAGGATCATATTATACATAGCATCTTCTCATTTAAGAAAGGGAGAGAACATTAATCTAGGGAAAAAAAAATGCAACCACAAAGTTTTACAGCTTTATGGTTTTATTTCTATTGCCCCCTTCCCACCTTCCCAGTCAATGTATTTAAAATTTTGCCCATAGCATTCCAGAGAGATGATTTTTCTTAGGAYAATGATAAAAGTGTTTTCGTTCTGTTTGTATTTTTGACATGGCTACTATTGGGTTTCCTCAATACAAATATTTGATACATTTTGAAGTATGTTTCATAATCTGCAGTTATGTTCATGTTCATGTATGCCTTTTAGCATGTCTTTTTTAGAAATTGCAATCTTGGGAGCTTGGACAAAACTTTTATCTTCTACCAAGGGTTTTGCCCATGGTCCATAAAGTGCTTGGCCTTCACTTTTTACCTCAATACAGCAGATGAAAATTTATTCTGCCAGCCGTCTTGAGATAAGCATTTTCCTCTTTACTAGCACTGGCAGTAGGAGTTCATGTTTTATGTGAAACCACGAATGGAAATCCATTATTTATGGACTTTGCTCAACGCTGGTTTTCCTCTAATTTTGAGGAACTGGGTTCCAGATTGATTCCTGGTCACTTTTACCTCAGGTGAGAAAATCTAGTTTGATATTTGTGTCCCTCTTATTGAATCCTGTTAACGTATGATGACACTTTGTTTTCATTACACCCAAAATAYAGAAGCTGTTGGCTTTTAAACTGTTGCAGGTGGGGTATTTCAGTACGCTCCATGATACTATTTGGTCATTTTAGTTATGTCTATTCCAGAATGCTTAGATAATGGAGATTGTTTTAGTAAATAATTTATTTTCTTTTTACTCTGTGTTTAGAGTTGCTTGTTGTGTAGTTTGGACAGGCGTAGTCACCACTGATTGCTTCAGATGACCAGATGGGATATTGTTACACTGTTMACTATCCCAAGGCACCTTGGTATCTTTCCATTTGTTTTGTGGGACACATAGCCTAGTTGTTGTCTTTTTTCTTAACGTGATCTCTATCTAATTTCTTGTGTTAATCTTTCTCTTGCGTTTGAGCATCTTGTGTTTGTTTCTCGAGTCTTAGCTCTTTGACTGTTCTGAGGAATGTTCCAAATCTCTGGGGATTTGTGTAGTTTATCTAAATGTTGCTGTCTTCAGCCCCATAAAAGTGGCTCTTCCTGGGACATACTAATGGGTGTATTTACTTTAGGTTGTTGTTTGCTGCAGCATGTGGGTTCCGTGATCTTTTTATTTAACTTTCAGACTCCTCTGATGTGAGGTTTGGCTTCTTTACAGAGCACCTTGTTCTAGCTACAATCCCAAGTGAATGGATTTATTCATGTGTCAAATTCAAGCTGTTTCATTGAAACCTAATATTGAGTCTTCAAACATGTTTGGTGTTTTTCTTTTTTTCCCTGAACATCTTTCCCTAGATTTGAGGTTCAATTTCTCTATTCCTCCTTAGATATTGTGGACATTGTCAGCCTTCCATTTAAACAGGGTAGAAAAATGCAACTGAGATTGATTTTTTAGTAGCTTCATGTTTTCTTTCCTTTCCTTGGGTTAAATAAAAGCTATTAAAATGATAGAAGCTTTTGGAGATGGGTTTGGGGGCTGTTATCTCACTGATGTCTTAGGGCTAGGAATCTACTTCAATTGTTTGGTGCTTTTTATGCACTGTAGAAAGTGCTTAGTTTTATCAGTCTAGTAGTGGTGGAATTAGGTATGACAATATTTAAGAAGGTAATAAATGTCAAATAAAAAGAATGAGTTCAGATGTTGCTTAGCTCAGAATAGAAGGCACAAATACGAAAATCTGAAGCTTTCTGGTAAAACCAATACGGAAAAAATTAACCTTTTCTAAAGCCACTGAAATTCCTGAGGAGGAAAATCAGTGGAAACCTGATTATCAAGTGTATRTTATGTCAAACTTGTTAGGTGTCTCTCCAGTGTGGTAAGGAAGAAGGTTATGATTGGACATTTTGGCTCATATGTGGGGTTTGTGAATGAAGAAAGCCTATGGCAAAAATTAAGTCTAGATGCCAAAGTTAAATGGCTGATCTATGCTCAASTGCAGTTCCAAATGGCTCTTTTCAAAACCAGGAGATGTTTGGGGGTTTCTGTTCAGACTGAATGTGCTCTGGGAATAGAATTATACAATACTGTATTAAAGAAAAARTGATGAGAGGAGCAAAATGCTAAATTTCAGTCACACAGTTAAGAGTGATTTCCTACTATGCTTCAGATAATTTTCTGTTTGAATTTTAATGTTTCAACTGTTTATCATTTTTGACATTGCWGTATTTAATTGAAGTGTTTGTTCTTTTTAAAATAAAAATAGCAACAGGTAAATATAATCTATACTTTTAAAGTGRCATTTTATACTTTGCTAGTTCACAATACAATTTACCAGGGAAAATAAACTGCACCATACTTGAATGTTGTGCATTTTTGCTTTTCAGAGTATTTTCTTGCTTTCCCAGGCTCAAACATAAATGTTTCATGGAGGAACACTCCACTGAGTATTGGGATGTGGTAGAAAATAGAATGTGCAAACGAGAGAAAGTAAATTAGGTGTTTTGGGCAAGTTTCTTATTTTTGCTATTCAATTGAAATTGACACATTTTTTCAGTGGACTCCAAAAATACATTCTTGACTCCTAATTCTATTGCACAGGTGCCTTCTGGGATCTCTGCCGACAGGTAGAGAAAAAGAAYGACATCAAAACCTTTCCCAAAGCTTAACAAAAATAGTATTAATAGTGTTATCCTATCCCTACACAGGAAAATTCTTCTATTATGGTTTATAGCTTAACTTTTTTTGCTAAGTAACATAATACTGCYTAATAAAAACAAGTTCTCTTAACTCTGAAACTGCTGAGAGTATCTGCATTCTATTGCTTCTACTTTCAGCATCACTTTATGCATGATGCTGCTTCTGATATCAAAATGATTTTAGACTTTGAAAGCCCTCAGTGTTTCTGAGCTGATCGCTTGCCAAGACCTGAATTTTTTGATACTTTTAAAATCTTTGTTCTGATACTTTTTGRTACTTTTTATCTTTGTTAATTAATTCAGTGTTGGAGGGTATTTTTCAATTACTGCAAATTTCAGTGTGACCCTGTGTTTGTTCTAGGAGCTTTCAGTCCAGACAGCAGCTCACAGTGCACTTCTTTCCATTAAGTGAGTGATTAAGGTAAAACTGTCTCATAACTCGTGAGACGTCTCTGTTGCCTATAGTAGTCCACAGGGTGCTTTTTCATCTGGCTCACAAAAGGCCCTCAGGAATTTAGTCCCTCATTTGAATGCTGGGTACTATGAAGGCCATAAGCTTGTGACCTCTGAATTCTATAACTGCCCCATCTCATGATTTAAATGCTTATAGCCTGAAGTATGTGGACTAGGATCGGATGTTTGGTCCAGAGGCAAGTCTCAGTGCCACTGAGATAATGATCTTACTGTAAGTTATTYTGAAAGAAAAATAGCATCATTTTACAGTAACAATTTATTGAAGACCTTTAAAATAGAGTTTTCAGGTGCCAACTAATCTCAGCTATCATAACATTATCACTATCACTTTAAGAAAAGTACCTGACAACTGCAGGGGAAAAAAGTCGAGTCTTTCATGTTCATTTGTGTTCATTCCTAAAGGGATATCTTTCAGCTGTTTTCTACAACTTCACAGGCAACCAGTCATTAGAAAACATGGGTGTTGATGTTCAGAGTTTAAAGTTAACTTTTAAGATTTTTTTTTTGTGCCTGAATTGACGTGTAACTTATGTTGAAGTCTATTATTTCTATGTGGAACTTTACAGCTAACCCTCTGGTGTTAGTAAATTGCATGGTCATCAGACTGAGTGATGATGCAGCACATGTCTTTTTGAGAAAATATGGGAAGACATGTTTGAGGAATAATTRCTGCTAGTGAACAAAACAAGTGTTCTTAAGAGGCTAAAATACATAATTTCTTTGGTTGTAGGTATTGCTTCATTTGAAATGGTCGAATAACTCATGTCCACAAACCATCTTTTCTCAATGCCATTGTTTTCATGGCTCCTCGCTCAAWGGTCCTGTTGGGTACAAAAGCCCTCTAGTGCTTTCTTCCCAGGAAGAGGATGTATGGAATATTGCTTAAGATACATAGTGGACAGCTACCTGCAGCTGCCGCTGAAGCTGCTCACTGAGATACCAGCACTGGTGGATTCCTCAACRAAAATTGAGACTGAGAGGAGGGTAGGGATAAGGGGAGAATATGTTTTCAGATTTTATTTCTCATTATCCTGCTCCAATTTAGTTGGTAATAAATTCAGTTAATTTCCTCAAGTGAAGTCTGTTTTGCTGGTGACRGTAACTGGTGCGTGATCTGTCCCTTCCTTTGTCTCAACCCAGGARCCTATTGCTGCRCTTTCTCYCCCCTGTCCAGCTGAGGAGGGCAGTGGTGGAGCAGAATTGGTGGTCAACCCACCACAGCTCATCAATTTCAGTCCAGTAGTCTGCATTCGGCTAGCAGCCTCCTTTGGAATGTGTTAATTTGATAGCACTTGATTTCCTGCATTGTAATTTCTTCTAATCTTCAGTAGCTTTGTTGCTTGTGTTAGTGTATTTTTTGGTAGTTCTCTTTTTTTAGTGTCTGGTCTTACCTTAAAATGGAATCTGCAAGTGACTTGCTGTTTTTGTTTAAGCAGAAAAAAGTTTTCGTCAGTGTGTTTAAAGCAGCTGAAGGCTGTCTGGTTACCATGGTTAGTAGGGTATATATAAACTGCTTTCTCTTCACTTGGGACCAAGGCTAGTACAGTGTTACATTGATTCACTGTTGTTGTGGAACCGAAAACAAGCAATAAGCAAAAAACAAGCAGAATATTTACCTTTTGGAATGATAAGAGAGTATGGAAGATTTACAGACAATATACTTGCTCAAAGAATAAGCAGGTTAAAATGGGATACCTTCTAATAAAATTCTGCTATTGCAGTACTGWAAAGTTGTTTCTTTTTTACAAGAGATGTAAGAGATCTTTTTTACAAGAGATGCAGAGATGTTGGGCAGCTGAGTTTGGGACTTTGTAAGCATYGCAAAAGCAGTGTGAAATAAAATGACAAAAATTGCTGTTCTGGGCCAATATCTTGGAGATTAAATTCCAAGAGACCTGTCTGCCACTGTGTGCTCTGTAAAGAGGGTGTTCATTACTTGTGGGGTGAATGCGGACTACTKCAAGATTTCAGGCGATATAAAGCATTACTGCCTCTAACACGTGCCATTTGGGACTCTCATACTAATTAATATATGGGGATGGATGCAGAAAGGGAGTGGTGTAAGCTTTACCAAGAACCCAAGCACTGACTGGCTGCAGCTGGTTTTTCCTGTTCAGATACTAAACCATGCTGCAGAAGTGAGGAGTGCCCCAGTTTGCTCACTAAACACTGTGGATGCTTGCTTTGTGGGATCTCTGCAGTCCTCCAGCGTGTAATGTTCTGCTTAGAATGAGATCAGTGTTGTTTGACAGCAGAACTATTTCCAAGTTCAGCAATGCTAAATGTTAACCTAGCACAGCCGTTTGAAAAATAGTTTTATATTGAAACTGATGCAGGTTGGAGTTGCATTCATCTCTAGAGATGATCATATTTGCCAACTGGGTGCCTGTTTCTGTTTGGCATATGACTTTTCATATTTAGTTTCTTGTTATTTTTTTCCCTGACAGTATCTTGACTCCTTTACCCTGGAGTTCTTCCTTGCAGGAAGCAGGCCACCATTTCTTCTCTAGAGTTTTATTTTAAAAATGTATTATGTCTCTTAGGGCATGATGGGCTGCAGGAAGTRTTTAAATTTCTACTTGCCAAGTTGTGTTTTCCTTATCACTTGTACATTTAGGTCACATAATAAAATTGCTACTGAAAGTTCTTACAGCCAACAAAAAAAATCAAATGCAATTATCTCAATGAAACTAATAAACATGGGGTTCTTAACCTGAGCTTTTATTAAGCCAGTACATTCTTACTAGAGTAAAAGATAATTGCATTTTGAATAAATCAAATGTCAGTTTTATGTTTTACCAGCTGTACTAGTAAAGCTGTTTGATCTTCAGCCTGAAAAATCCCCATTAGATCATATCTTAAATTCACCAAAACAGTGGGAAATTACAATTCCAAGATTAAATAATAAGGAATTTAGAGAAAACAGATAGAATTTGAAAGGATGAATCTTTAAACTTTATTTTCCTACTGTACAGTCTTGTTTCAAATTTAAGTGTGGTACTGAAGCTTGATAGGCTGCCCAAGAGTTCTGGATGTGCATGGAACTTAATCCTAAAACCTAAGTATATTATTGACAGAACTTCTATGCAGTTGAACAAAATTTATTCCTAGCTCTTCTTATGTATTTTTTCTCATTTTTGATGCATTGTTCTAGGTTCAGTATTGTTAAACTGCCCCTTGGGTTTTAGTAACTGAAAAAATTATCTGAACAGGTTTAATGGTAAATGTRTTTTGCTAACATCTTCCTATTGAAAGCATGACATGCCATAATCCTTTTAGAGTATTGGTTCAAGAAGTATTTTTATGTTCAGTAGAAATGAAGATTGTTCATCTAGAAGATACTTAGTTAAAAAAGCTGAGTATTTTCGGGAGTCTTTATAAATTTGAAACTCTTTGTTATAAAAGCAGATATGCCATGATTTGTACTGAGTTAGCAATTATTTGGTATCTTTCTGATGTTTAGGTACTTTATTAATTTCTATTAATAATTTATAATTGAGTTTTAATTTGTTATTATTTTCTTCTGTTGAATCTTGGTAGTATTTTAGCCTTTTCAATCTTTCAAAATTTTCAAAAATCTTGTGTTTTCAAAAATACTAGCAGTATTAGCATTATCTCAGCCAGTTTCCCAAGTCACTTACAGTGATGTCTCCTGATCCTTTTTCTTCCCCAAAGACTTGTGCCACTGTCTCCGTGCCTTCCTCTTCTTGTCTTTCCTCTTGCTTTGTTGCTAGCTGCCACAAAGCATTTGGAATCTCTGGCTCCAGTTGCAGAGGCCTTCCTGAGAGCTGAAGAAGTACAAGGATGTTCATCCTAACTAGAATCCCAACTGGTTCTAGGACCCTGCTTCAGCAAGAGATCTGCAAGTACCGTTTTAGTCAGGGTTGCTTGCTTGAGCTTTATGCCATGTGTTACCTATATGAATTTAGTATTAATTCTATTATGTTCATCCATAATAGAATTATGAGAGAGAACTGAGAACTGAAATCTGATTGATCTAAATAGTTTTTAATCCACAACTATTCCAAGATCCTTTATGTTTTCAAACTACCTTGCTGTGTTAATCATTTTTTTTTAACTAAAGCCTTCAAGAACAAAGGAGCTTGTTAGCACTGGGTTTCTTGATGTTATCTGTTACTATCTTTAATGTCCCTTTGTGCAAGTCAGAAATGTGCTTAGTAGTATTTCTTTTAATTCCCGCTTAATCTGAAGGTGTGACTTGGTTTATGGCAAAGAGCAGCGAATAGCACCATTTCTGAAATACATTGCTAGTAAATCTAAATTTACTTTGTAAGGGCAAAAATATACCTATGAATTGCTTGATTTTTACAGTTGTATTCTTCTAAGGTATCGTTCATGTGTTTTAAAACGCCAAATTCCACTRTAAGGAGAAGAAAAACTGTAGTATTTGACTAACATAGTTACAGTATTAATTTAAAATTATTTTTCTACCCAAATACAACTACTGTATTCTACAAACACATTTGTTTTAAAATTTTGAGAAGAGCGATGACTCATGAAAATGAGTATTATGAAAATAACCCAAATAGATAAAACAGATCATATTTCCATCTTTTCTTTCTGCTTCTCAATGCCAGAAGTTTCCMTTCTTGTTCCTCACTCTCGCGTATCTTAACCAACTCATGCAGGCACTCAGTTCTACACTGCTTGAATGTGGGAGGGGTCTGTCCGTGTTCTCAACATGGTCAGCTACTGCTGGTTTYCCTATGCTTAATGATTTTTAAGCTGGCCAATTATTTTATTTTTTATTTTAATTTTCCCCTATTTTTTTCTGAAAATAGTGTGAGGATTAAAAAAAAAACAAAACAAAACAAACCCACAAAAAAACCCAAAAAAACCCAAACAAACAAAAAAAAAGACGAAGCAGTGGTTAGCCAAAAGCCAGACAGTTCCCAAAAACCCCACAGCAAATCAGTCCTGTATAAAGGTAGCACGGCAGATGGTATGAACTGGGGTGGTGTCATRCAGTGGTCAGTCACCAGCAAAAAATGTAGAATCCACTGCCAGTGAGCACTGGCATCTTGGCATAACTATGCAGACATKGTAGCTCTTTGCTCCTAAACAGTTCCTCCCCAGGAGTCACATATTAGTTTGCTTGGAGGTAAAACTGCCAGCTCATTTCTCTTCTGTGCTGCTTCAGCTCATTTTCCCYCAGCTAGCATTTTCAAGAATGACTGCCAGAGAAGGCCACTATTTCCTAMTCTGCCAGGACCTGCAGAGGCATTTCGCCTCTGCTCCAAGCCACTTTCTCTTATGTCACTAGGCCAGAGAGATGCCAGCGAGGCGAAAAAGCAAGCAAGCAACCAAAGAAAYGCTGGAATGCTACTTCTAAGTACAACATGTCCTTTAGCTCATCAAGCCCTTGGTGAAACTAAGGTCTGTGCGTGAGCTTYATATTTTATAAGGAGTCAATCCCAGTTTTAAGCCTGATATTTGAATTGCACATGTGAAAACTACCATGATACTGTACTGAACAATTTTGGGAGTGTCTTTCGATGTGCAACACAGTAGTTCAAGATTGGCTATTAGTATATATGCTTTTCTTCCTGTTTTTATTAATTCCCTAATCTTTCAGAAAGTAATTATCAGTCTTYCATTTTATGGAAGCTTGTGCTGGGKKTATARCTATATATGTGTGTCTATGTATATACACWCACTCTATCTAGTTATACCTATATGCATATATGTATAATACAGCTTTCTAGTTGTATATTACTTGTTTCACTTTGTGTTTCTCTAAATTGAGAATCAGAATTGTATTTCATAAAACATCTGACTGAATGAAATATTTCTCTCTGTAGAAATACTCATATAAAATAAAGTAGAAATGAATTAGATCTGGGTAATGTTTCTCTAAATAGCTTAATTTAGTAGGTTATAAATTTCACAGGACAGRCTTGACCTGTTATGTATCTGTGAARTGTCATATATATTTAGAGTATTATTCACATTTTGAATACTATGAACCAAGCCACTTATGAAAATGGAAAACTGGTAGAGCACACTGTGTTTTTAACCAGTAATTGTTAAAGAAGACTGCCATGTCAGTACTGTGATACTGTCCTTATGGGAGAAGGCAGGAGRTAGTGAGTTACCGTCTAGGAGTTTTTTTGAGAATTTCAGGTAAGCTGAAGGTCATAATTAGAGAGTGAATAGCACGTTTGTGCAGTGTGATGGGGGAAAAGTATCAGAATTCCTCTAAGGAAGRGTGTTCTTTTTCAGTCTGTTGGAGTTCTTTGAAAAAAAGTTGGTAAAGTATGTAAAGGTTACCTGTCAGACATAATGTTCTAGGATTTTCACAAAGCCTTTGATAAGATTCTTCATAGTAGGCTGCCAAGAAAATGAATAGTGACAGAGGAAGTAGCATAACAAGTATGGTTTAAAAACTGATTATGGAGAAAACAACTGGAAAAGTAGTTTTTTATTCAGTTTGCTGAAATAGTGGTAGGACCAGAGTTAACATTATTGATTGTGATGAAAAGGAAGCTGCACAAGGACAGAATTTCCTTATATGTATAATTTCTAATATGAAGCTCCAGATTATAAATATGATGCAGTCACGGATCTAGATATAATCTATACCTAGATTTGGGTAACTCAAGTAATGGATAAGGCTTTTGGGCAGGAGCCTGTCGATTAATGTGGTATTTAGTGCAGGATGTACTACAGGACCAACTGTAACTAACTGCTAACAGAAAATAATAAAAATGGTGTCAGAATATTTTACTTGGCAAGGATGAGAAATTAAAATATATAAATTATATCAGAAGCAATTGATGCCTTTAGTCCTTTTACTTTGAAGAACCAGGAAAGGACAAAATGCAGTTATGTCATGAGTGACTTGCAAGGATTTATGAAAAAGCAACTTTAATTTATTTTGAAGGAGGGTTAGAGAGTCATAGAGCAGCCCAAGTTGGAAGACACCTGGAAAGATTATCTGGTTTAACTTTTTGTGGGAAATGGAGCCTGTATGAGATTACTTAACACTGTGACCAATCATGTACTGAAAACATCCAGTGATGGGGATTTAAAATGTCCCTGGGATGTTATTCCAGTGGTTGAAGACAGGCTTTAGTGAGSTATTCTGGAAAATTAATTAGTTGTATCTTTTTACACTTTCCAAAAAGTAGTAAAATAAACAGACAGTTGTAAAATTAAGGAGTGCATTAGAAACCTATAAAATGAAATAATTATGTACTATAATCAACCTGTGGAAGTGATTRACTCTACGGGGCATTTAATAGAACTCCAAGGTTTGACTTTCATTTTCTGTAAGTACTGCATGCCTAGCAACAAATAAATCAAGATGACTCTCTTTCTGTGTTTTTATGTAAGATTCTAAGATTGGTGGAAAAAAACACTATCAGATTGGAAAAATGATATTTTACTGTTCCTTCTCTCAGCTGGAAATGACTAAACAATTTGATGATCAATGGAAGTTCAGACTTCATCTATCTACAAGGTTGAGTAGTATCTTCCAAACTGCTGTTCTTTCAGTGTACTGCAATTTCTGAGAAGCATGGGGCTCAGTTGGTCGTTTYACTGTCAGATACTGGGACACACCTGAGAGCTGAATCTGTATGTCCATATTTACATTGGCATTGTAGGTTGTGAAATATCCTGATCATTTTATAATTCAGAAGTTTTACACTGATACTGCAGAGGTGCATATGGATGGGGTTATTTCCCTGTACCTCTACATGACTATTACTACAAGGTGTAATGTCTGACTGAATTCAGAGTTTGAGAAGCAATTTTGTGGAACAGGCAGAAGACATAACACTTAATAACCAGTGTTGTGCACTGGTTTGTTTGCCTGTTGGCAGAGGCATGAGGCTTGGAAGGAAGGATCTGAAACCTCATCACTTTAAAGAGAAGTGGAATGGCCCTCTGCTRGGGACCCTGTGTAGATTGTGGAAAAGTGGTGAGGGAGTCAAAGAATGTATGTTTTGTAATCCTCTGTCCTTTCTTCCTTTAATACACAAAAGTTATATCTATAGTGTTATATGTATTGGGATGGTACTAAAGCACCAGGTCTGCCACTTCTGCTCACATTGCTAAATTTGTGAGATATTTCTTGATACAATTTTGGGACAGTCCAACTGGAATTCTCCCAGAGAGGACCTCAGCATGGTTYAGAGTTGAGCACAAACTTGACATTTGTCATGGTCAGGGTAGTTAGGCAAATAGATGTGAGTTGTATGTGACAGCTGGTCTTGGGGCCAGAGAAAGTTTATTGACCCTATTATATTTAATTAGTTGGTRTAAATGAAGATGTTGATTATGTCAAATCCCTTTTCATTTCTTTTCTTCTGCTGTCAGGTTTGTACAGCTTCACACCATGGTACTATATGCCTTATACTATATGCCTTATAGCATCACGTGTTTTCCTTCTCCACTCCCCACAAAACAACTTTCAACTAGTCATGACTTTTTTCTGCTTTGTTCTTAAGTGCATTTTGGGTGATTCTTTCCACCCTATTTCCCTAAATTGTCATGTTTGCTGCTCCCCACTTAAAACCTCAGTTATTCTGTGTTATTTAATAAATGATTCAGAACTTCTGCAATTCAAGRGTGGTTTAAAAAGCAAAACATGTACAACCTCTCTCTTGGTTTCCTTATTTTCTSCCTTCTTCCTTTATATGCACACACTCAAAAGTGTGCTATATTTTTGCTATGTATTACTTTTGTTATATTTTAGGTTATTATTTCCTTAGGTAGGATGCATCTGTGCCTTGTTCTGGATATTTTTAATGAGTAAAGGGAAATGATGATAGGATCACCCTGCTTTTCAGAAGCTTTTGCTAATCTTTCTAAGGACAYAAAGTGCTAATGGCCAGAGTTTCCATACGTGTTATTTATGACTACAATGAGCTAAGGTTGCTTATGTGTTGAAAGTAAGTAACTGTTCAGTTCTGAGCATAACTTCCGTCCATTTTTGGTTTGATCAGGTGACTCATGAGGAGTCAAATGGAATGCAATGTTTGGTATCTTACAGCACTTAACCACAGATTCCTGAAAAAAGATACCCACTTTTGTTTACGTGACAAAGTTTGTTGCATATGGTTTAAAATAGTTTTAAACAACAAAATTGGAAAAATGCACCCTTTCTGTGGTTGCGTTTCTACAGATGTAATTGTATAATGCTGTATTCTGTCTACAGCCTGGTAATATTATTTATGTCAAGATTTGTATAGCATCTGGAAGACTAAGCATGGCATGAGTTTTACCTGTCTGAACTGAGTAGAATACTAACAACTCTGTATCCRAACCAGACCTGGGATGTTTTGTGGGAGGGATGCACTTCTCAGATATCTGTGCTGTATGTTTGGAAGCATMCAGAAGAGTGCTGTGAGAGCTCAGCAGCAGTTGGTTTTATCCCAGCTACAGATGGATGTGCTGTCCATACATCCTTCTCTGTGTGGTTATCAATTGCTACAGTCATTTTGGACACTGAGTCATACTCCAAGGAGATTGTCTCATTTGAAGTGAATTGCTGGGGTACCCTGAGTAGACTGAGAACTGAAGCTTTGAATAAAATCTTTTTATACCACTACCTGAAACATAGAACATGAAGTCCTAAAAATGGTCGAATAGTTTAAACAGGCTGCTGCAAAAGTTCTAAACAATCTCTTTTTCTTTGAGAAGCCAAAAAAAGAATTTAATTTAAATGGATTTCACCAAGAAATGTTGATTCTTTATTTAACAAGTAACTTTTTGTTATGCTGAGAAAAATTRTAAAATGTTTAATTTTGAACTGTAAATATATTTGGATTTCTTTCCTGTRGCCATTATGAACTTGCCAGTTTCTTGATGAAGAGATGGGGAGAAAATGATATTTCACTTGCAGCATATTGCTAAAATTAATTATTGCTTAGAATTAAGGACAAGCATATCTTGTAAGTCTTGCATAGAGTGGCCAATCTGTCTTTTATTATATTAAAACAGATCTGTGATAATAAATTTTAAGTCAAGGTAATGGACTAGAAAAAAATACACTACATTGCATCATGATTGATGATTTGAAAATACAGAAGAGGTATTGTACCTGTCTAAATGTTCTTTGTGACAGTTGGCTGGCTGGGATATTTCCCAGTCTGCTTGAAGTCTGACTGTGCCCTGTATCTGTTGGTTGTGTCTGGAGTGGTTGGCTTTTCTCTTTGAAGAACAGTGCAGTGCAGGCAGATAACTCAAGTTCTGTGCTACCAAAATCYTATTAAAATTTCATGAATTTTGAGTATCTAGGAGACCAGGGAATGGTAATGCAGCTATTCTGAGGTGTTAAGTTTGCCTGAAGAAAACTCTGCTGCTAGAGGAACATTTTTCGTTAGAAGAAAATGGTGTGGTGTTTCTTTGTAGTGCAAAGGTAAAGTTCTTTTCTCAGTAAGCTGAAAAGGGAAATGTATGTTTTTGCCTCTTCTATCACAAGGACTGTGGAGACTTTATTAAAACAGCTTTCTCTTGGCAGATGAAACATCATTCAGGACACTGGAAGGAAATAGACTTAACAGGGAAGAGTTCCTCTTAATGCTGAATATAGCTAGAGTTTCTAGTCCCAGAAAGAGATAAGGAATTTCTGAATTTAATKGTTCTCATCTAAGCATTGGAGCTGAGGTGCCATCCAAAGTTATCTATATACAAAGAGGATGTAGTTCTCCAATGTTATTTGAGWATGAAAAATGAACTGAAATCATCACGCTCTCAGGGACATACTGCTGCKTTACAGAAGAGTGCCTAGAAGAACTGCCCTGCCATCTATCTGAAGATTAATTGAAATGTTAGGAAACTGAGTGGGAATTTGTCTAGGGGTATTACTATCCCAAAGTAAATGTTACTAATCAAAAGCTTCAGCTTGATTATGAGGACTTTGTAGATGAGATAATTTTGAAACGCTGAGTAGAAATCAGGCTAAAATTGTAATGCCAGAAAGATGTCTTCCTTCTCAAATAAATACATACCACCAAAAAAGTGATATTTTTTGAATCAGTAAAGGATTAAAACAGATTGAGAAGGAACTCATATTTTTAAAAAAACATTTTTAGTAATTGAAAACTCAGAGGTAAGCAACAGATCATTGTTTTCATAAAACTGTGAAGCGTGCCTCTAGATGCATGTGCCAGAGACTTCTCCTTAATAGTACATTTAAAATGGCCATTTCCTGCTGAATTAGGTGTCAGGCAGTGTCTGCCTGTATGGTATGACCTGCTCAGACTGTCTGTCTCTAGGGGGGGTAGCTGTACTCCTTTATCACTATTCTCTTAGATCTGAACTGGCAAACTATTGAATGCTGTAGGTCACAAGGTGTGTTTGTACCCTCCTCATACAACACTTCCAGATGCTGGCACAATCTGCAAAATGAGAATGACACATTCACATTCTGCCTTGCAGAATGACTTGTTTGGGACAACACWCTTCTTGCTCTGTGTAGCATTTGGGTACAGTTAGTTCTTTACTAAGGCACCTATGTTTACATGTAAGGTAAGCTCTGTGCTTTCATTATAGTTGATSGAGATATAGTTAATGCTGTATGTGGGATGGGGAGAAATTCAGCTGAATGTCCAYTTCAGTGAGCTGAACTATTTTCCTGGCTCCATTATCTCTGTTGGTAAGATACCTWAGGTGGGATTGGTTCATTTATCTGAATATAATCCAGTGCCATTTTAGATGTGCCATCAGAGACATAATGTAATCTGATAGGTAGGGGTATGACACAGGGCCTGTGAGAGACTGGTCCCCTTCCAGAGGGGCAGCTGGAGGTTAGATGGGCTATCCAGCCTCTTTGGTAGTAGTGAATCACTGTATTTTGGTAACTGAATCAAATCCTTGTATTTTCAGCAGACATAAAAATTTAGGTGTCTTTATCTGAAGCTGAATTTCACTCAGGTCCAAGACATCCGTGAGAGGATTGTAAGTAAGACATGGAAATCTGTAGATTTGCATCCTGCTGCATGGGCAGCTTCAGGACAGATGAGGTGTCCTTTGGTATCTCAGACTGGTAGAGGCTTAAGATTAAGCAATTGAAGGGAGATCAGAGTAGGGACTATAGTATAATTTATTCAGAGTTGTAATGAAAATAAAGAATTACAGAAATATAAAGAGAATACGTGAAATCAGTTGAATGTCTTGTGATTTTTCCGGTCCATTGAAGTCTTTGGAACCAAATTTCATGAGATGCTGAGAAAGAGTGGAATGTTGGTATTTTGTATTACAGACTTGCATCAATCTGCCCTCAAATATTTATATAGTGCAATTCACTTTTAAGTTTTATCTTACATCTAAGACTGTATCCCTAATTGGAATTACCAAGATTTTTAAGCTTCATTTCATGTGGAATGTACTTTAAAGTCTGTATGGTGAAATCAGTATTAAAATAATTGAAAATAATGTTTGATTTGAATAATGAATAATAAATGAAGCTTTGTTTCAAAAATGATCCTGTTAATACTGTATGCGAATAYAAGATAGTGTGGGTTGTTCTTTTATGACAAGTAGCATGTGGGACTTGAGTTCCTGTTTGATCTTGACATGCCTGATAACTAGTAAGTATTAAGTGAGAAGCTAGCAGGAAAGAAAACAGTGGAAAAGATAAAATTCCCAGGATAAACAGCTTCAAATGAATTAAAATGGCCATGTCTKCAGTTTAATTTCAGAAATATTCATTTGGGTCTATCCAGGCTGGCATGTCTTACAGTTCCCAAGGCTGGCAGCCTAGGAACTAAGGAGATCATAAAGCTTAGGGTGATATCTTCGGTAAACAGAAGAATCATTGTTTCAAAACAGTCAGAGTAACAGGCTGGTACAAATACCATGAGTTGGCAGGATGGCATGGCTGTYCCTACAGCAATAATCAGCTGCCTTACACAGTTTATTGGAAGTTTAAGTGATGCTGTCAGGGCAGTGGATGGGATAAACCCACCTACACCTAATGCGATGCACTGATCCTGAAGAATCCAGGGCCTCCCTGGCCCTATGTTAATATCAWGGGTGCCCAGCCTGTTTGGCAGGTCCACTGTGATGGACTGCATTTCCCTGGTAACTGGCTCTTAGTTTTACCAGTGTGACATTTAAATGGKATTATTCCCTATGTCCTTTATTGTTACGTTTCTCCAGTTATGGGTCAGGCCTAAGGCATTTGTCTGACATAAGAGCTGTCTCAGCTTCTGGGTGAATTAGGAGAGGAGGGCACTGCTCTGTCTTTGGGGCCTTAGTGGAAAGTAGATAACACAGTTCTGTTCTGTTTGTAACCTATGTAGCACGGGGAACTGCTTGCCCAGTTGGCCCAGTCCACAGCAGCATTTTAAGACCAGGAAMCCTTAGGTCAGGCTTTTATGTCAATATACTTCTCAATCCTTACCCATTCATCACTGCTTATTTTGGTAAACTTAGTAATGAATGTGGGATGGACTTTACAGATGTTTACGTTGTTATAAAGTTTTGTTAGCATAAAAGATAATACAAATGGTGGATATTCCAGTACTTAAATTGCAGTTTAATTGGAAAAAATATAACAGTGGTCATGGTGAAATAAAAATTGCATTATAATCATACGTTAACTAACATTTTGCGGATGAAGAAGTTTATTTAAAATAATTTATAAGGAAAAGCATCCATGAGTTTTTCTAAAATATCAAGCCRGTCACTGACTCTCCATGTAAAGGTTCTCAGTGTCTGCTTCTGTTAACTCAGGTTTTCTAATGGTAGATTGTACATACTGCTGAGACCTATTGCTTGTTTTTGACACATTCAACAAGTGTATGAATATATGTAATTCAGTCTTTCCAACTAACTGTGAATATACCGTATTTTTACTTTCTACTTCTTAATATCACTGATACTTTGAGACAGTGCTCAGATTTGACTTCAATATGTTGCACAAGACTGCTTTTTATTATTTAAATCCCTTAAATCGTGCTAGTGCCAAGAGGAAATGCCTTCTGAGCCAATTTGATTTTCAAGCAAAATGTAGGCATCCTAGTCACAAGGAATTACCCTGTGAATGTTTATTGTTGTAAAGATCAGTTAAAAGAAAGATGCCATTTTTCAGAGTTTTATAGGATGGGAAGGACCTGAGCTTGTCACAAGATGAGAGAAATTGCATATTTGTCTTCTATTTCATAAGTGTTACAGCTTTKCAAKAAATAYGTGTTGACRGACRCTTTRGAATTAATAGTTGAATTAAAGAAATTGTAGCAACTGTAGATTTTTCTGGGCAAAATGGTTGCTCTYTGAGTAGTCAGCTGGAAGCATATTGATATTACTCACATTGCAACTGTCTTGTGACCTGCATAAAGAAACAGTACTGGAATTTCCAACACATCTTTATAACAAGAATATTGGGCCYCAAATCAGTTACTGAATCTAGAATGAGTATAACAGGAATGGCACCAYGTAATGTTCCCAGACATTGAGTCTGTCCCTCTGAGACATCATCTTCCAAATTCACCTGAACTTACACCTTGAAATCAGCTGCATCCTCAGGCCAGTAGTGCTCTTAAACTGTTGTGAGGCTTACTTACTTTATAACAGGTATTTCTTCATTATGGAATGCACTTTGGAAAAATTACAATAATTTACTGAAATATTTCTATTAGTTGGATTAGTCGAAGAGTTTGAYACATAGGCCTTAGTTTGCCGAGGCTTTGTACGTGCTTAAGTTCATGAATYTGAATAATTGCAGTCAGTGGTGAAAGAGAATCTAAAAGGTACTATTTGCTCCTAAGGTGTGACAACTTGTGAAACTTAGTCTGGTAAGAGAAAGGTGCTTGAAAGGCTAAAGGTGGCCTGTGATCACAGGGAATCTTGGGCAATTATTCATTTCTGTGATGGAAGCATACCAAATGTGCRTTTCAGATTAGACAGTCTATTCATTCTTTTCTTGATTACTTAATGTAAAAGCTAGTTRTCCCATTTAATCAGTGTGTGAAGAGATGAGATCTCAATTCTTTCTTCACAGAGATTTAATATTTTTAATAAAGAAAACATTTTGTTGATGTAGTAATCACGTTTCTTTCAATCAACCTGTTGTTCAGCCAGCTGCAGTTTTGGGTAATTATTTAGTGCCACAAATACTTACTTTCCTTCCTACTAAAGAGCATATGAATCCCTCAGGGATGACATTAATTTATAATCCAGGTAAAACAATCTGGATATGAATCCCTGAGGGATGACACTAAATTGTAATCCAGGCAAAACAATCTGGTTTAACATATTTTAGGTAATTAGTAGAGATATCAGTTAGTGATAGGTATTATAGTCTTTTGACAATCATTTAAAGTTGGGAGCTTAGAAATCAACTTGTGTTAAAACTGTAGCATGGTCTTTCTGTTTTTAAATTGTGACTGCTTTATATTTTCTCTCCTAATGTCAATCCATAGTGGTGTAAATTACCACATTACAAAAAGATAAAAAATATTCCATGATAAACTTCACATTGGAGTGAAAGTGCTGTTTATCTGGAYTTTTGTTTCAGTTACGGCCATGGGATCCATCATTAAACCCTGCTCTTACCATGTGGGGAGCAGTGATGTGCTGGTACAACAGTTTGTTCCTGCATATATTGGTCAAATTGTTTGGTCTCTACTGCTTTATTTATTGTAGGTAGCACTGACCAGTTGTGCTGAAGGATTTTTGTGTTGACAGAATCATGAGAAAATCTTTTTTGAATGAAACAGCAGAATGTTTATGTATGGAAARCATGGACAGTTTATGATTGAGCTATCATTTAACATTACTTGAAAACTTAATGTAAAATAAACATACAGAAAACTAAGAGTAGATTTGGAAGTGATTTGTTTGGAGCATTTTTTGTGATCAAGTGTGAGTCAGAACAATTTCAAAAGAAGTTCTTTATCACTTACTTGAATATGTTGCAGCTTTAACAGAAAYGTCCTTGTAGCTCTAGCTGTCTTGCACAACCTCAGTTAGAGATGTTTAAAAGAGGTACCTACTCGATCTTTGTTGTTTTGGGCATTTATTTCAGATTGACTGTTGCCAGAGGGCATGTTTAAATTAGAGGTGCCTTTATTAAAACTTCAGAATTACCTATGTATAGTCTGTAGTTGCAGTAATACAGTAGTTCTAGTAAAAGATAGTTCTAGTAATACAATAGAGCTCCTTGTTAGAACATGAGATAGAYGGTTGTTTTTTTATTATTTTGACATTCAGTGGTATAGCTTGAGGTAGCTGGCTATCTAATATAAAGGGAATCTAACTTWATAATTTTAAATATAGTTCTGTATGATGGCATGATTTCATAGTTCTACTCAAGGAAGATCTCTAGTMTTTTTTCTCTTTACTGATCTCTTTGTTTTGCTTTCTGCATTCATTACAGTGTTGCACTTTTTTAGTAAAAAAGGTTTTGAGGAAGAAAAAATACCAATTTTCAGGACTTTTGGAAAGGATTCAGCACTTTGGCTTTTTCCCAAAATGCTTTCCCTACATTATTCTGTGCGTATTCTTCCTCCATTTAGAGAGAAATTGTATAATACCATGACTTCATCAGAAGACATTAAGAAATACCTTGGCTGTTCCAAAGTAGCCTCTAATCATAATTTGTAGATGAATRTGTGTATCCCTTCAGACTGGAGAGGGAGCTACTCAATGAACTGTCTGCCTGAAAACCTTCTAAGTCCCAAATGGCAACCAAGTTCACCTCTTCTGGCACTGCCTGACTCWAACGTGTGACCCTTCCCTCCTAAGTTTGCAAGTTTTCTGTCAGTGTTAATGCACTCATCCATAAATGCTCAGAAAAAATACATTGATGATGATTACAACTGCTGTAATGCCCTGGAATTCTCTCCTRTGCTGTATTTAGCATTAGTTTCTTGGGTGCTTAGTAGGAAGCAGTGGACATGGAAATTCAGTGGATCAGATTCTGTCTTATTCAGGCAGAAAGAATAGAATGAATAGAAAAAGAGGGTTGTCTCACTTGTGTGAACTGCCCAACTTTGCATGTACTCCATTGCATGTGCTAATTCTTCCACTGAGTAGAGAGAAAACTTAAGATACCTATTCTAGGACCGACATTTACAGACCTACTTAACCAAAGCTTAGACAAAGTAAGGCAGCCTGCATTTAAGGAAGTGGAACCTATTCTATGATTTCTGTATCTCATGCTGTAATTTTGATGATTAATTAAAAGAACAGCAATTGCTTTTACTGCATACACTTAATTTTGTTTCTTGAGGCTTCGGGAGCTATGAAGAGTTAATTTACACATGTTTCAGTATTAGCTTTTAATACATAGACCTTTGACCACGACTAAAAAATAAATTGCAGTGTCTTCAGAGGATAAAGACCACTAGGGTGGATAACTTAAGCCATGTAGACTTCTGGACATTGCTTTGTGATAGTTTTGCATTCGTAATGGTGGAGTAATTAGTAAAACTTCTAATTCCTGCAGAGCCAACAGCAGGACACGGTTCTAGGTTTGGCAATAGCATTATTGGAACCTGAAACACTTAAACAGGCTGCCTCACAATTTTGTCTAACACAGCCAAAGAGTGCTGAATGATTCTTGCTACACTTTTTCACTGATTAAGTAAGTGCAAAGTAGTAATAGCYTCAGAAAACACATCAAAAATAAATACTACTTTTAGATTTCTCTGAGAAAAAACTAATTCCTAAACCTTTAATGACTGTATTACTGTTAGTTTTTAGTAGTCAAAATCCATTTGCCTTTATTAAGTTTCCATGACCACTTTAAATTGCATTTATTATTGTGCACAGTGAGAAATACTTTTGGTTCTTGATTGCCTTTTTTCCCCTGTGTTGCATACTCTGCCACTCAGGAAGGAACGCTACTAGTTTTGTTATATTTTAATAATTTTTCCTGGGAAGGTATTTTTGTATGTTGTAAAYATATGCATTTGTGATTTTTAAGAAAATGCTAATTAACTGCCAGGATACATATACTGTTACAAGGTGTGCACTGGAACTAATTTAGCAGAGGGCTGTCTGTGGGAGAACTGTTGGAGKAGAGCCTGTGGGGTGGCTCAGGAGCTGGGGATGTGAGAGGGTCGGTTCCCTGATAAAGTGTGTTGCTTTGGAAAGTTTGGACACCACTGTAACTTTAGCCTATTAAGCTGTTAAAAGTTACTAAATGGGCACCCTAAGATACTATTTTATTGTTCAGGTTTTTACTGAATTCTTAGATGTTCCAAATTTCTACCAAGTTCTGCTTCTGTTTTTCCCCACTGGAACAGCTAGCTGACTTCTATCTTCATACACAGTAATGTTTCAGATTGATATTTCTTGAGTGCATATTTTATGAATGTGTTGATTTACCAAAGATTGTAAACCAATATTAACTTATTTCAGTCCAGTAATGGTACAWGCAGTGTATTATATTAAAGCAAGCCCAGTGCAAACTTTGGCTAAATAAAAATGTCTCAGCAGCATAAAATATTAATAATATATTGAATTATAKAAAAAAGACTCTTTGAAAAGTCACGTGCTTTATATTGCCATGCCTTTAGCTGAATTAGGTATGCTGGTATAAGACTCCTCTGTCCAGATCAGTGTTGAAAATACCAGGTAATGGAAACTGCACAAATGTGTTTCCCTGGTTATTCTGTGCCACTGCTGTTTTGGGGAAATACTTATTCTCCAGTGGTTGAATTTTTGTAAACACCTTCCWGTAGTTTAAGTTTGTGTCATTTCATTCAGTTATTTTTTCTTAGCTCTGCACATTTGATTCCTTGCTTTCAGTCCCCTTGGGGTAGCTTGAAGAGCAGTTCAGTAACTGAATTCTGTTAACTCCATGTGGGTACTGGTCAGCTTAGTGGTTGTTTTTTCCAGCTTTATATGGATTTATATGTGTGTTCACTCTGTTTCTATCATACTSTATGACTGTGAACACATTAAAAAGATGGTTAGATGTGTATTTTTGTTTGAATATCTGTATATGAAAATGTTCTACTGCAAACATCAGTCAAAATTATGTGAATTAGGGGAAGTCTTGGGAGAATTTTATGTACATGAAATGAATTGGTACTTTGTGGTATATATGATACTTCTTCTGTAGTTTTAAGTAATTTTATATTAATTCCTTATTAATTTCAGCATGATGAAATTCCACTGTGATATGCTTTTTAGCTGCTAAAAGTCTCAAGAGGAGCTGGTTCACCAGAGATTTGGTTGTGTCCATCTGCGTGAGTGTAATGCAGCAGGAAGAGGAAAGAATATGCAGAATAAGAGCAGCACAGGCTTTTCATTGTCCAGATGATCATAAAAAAATGAAGCTATTTAGTGTTATAAATAGAGGTCAAAAAATGTCTGTTGCCTTGCAAATGACTGTGCCTGTTGCCCATATGTTCTCTGGTTACCTTAATAGTGGTATTTCAGAGATACTTTACTGTTTTTAAGTAGTGAAAATTAATAGAACAGTTGTTAAATTATGTACWTATTTTCTAGATATATAAATCTACAAATTATCTACTAGAATTTATTTTAATATTTAAATACCTACTCTTTCATAAATATTTAGCAACTATCATACAATGTTTCATGCCATTGCTGTGACTGCACTGAGTGTAAATCAGTTTGGGAAATAAGAATAACTTCTTCATTGCAACCACTGAAACATCACATCAAAATGTTTCATCATATCCATATGTGCTTGTGACTTTTTCACGTAATGAATAGTGTGAAAGCATATATCTTCAAAAATGTCTTCCATTTGAGGTGGTGGATGCTTTATTCATTAAACTGCTTCAGTGTTTCATGTTGTTAAAAGATGGAGAACCTCAACAGTGAATTCCGCAATTGGGATTGAAGGAATTACATCTAAGACTGGCTTCAGAAGTATTCCTTTGAGCCTGTTTGAGTGCTGATGTTTGTTAATAATGACCATATGGCTGTCAACTCTATTGGCTGTAATTTACTGAAAAGTCTAGGATTTTCCTATCTCCTGTCATTGTGTTTTGATGCCTTTTTATGTGGCTTGTATCTGCATTTAATTCTTTCTTCCTGTGTATTTTTCTCCTTGTTGGTAAATGACCCCCCAGTTAATCTGCTCATTTTACTCTGGCAGTTACTTTAAGGTCCTGTATTTTTTTTTTTAGCATGAGTGTTTCTTCAGAACTCTTGCTATCAATGAAAAATATGCTCAAACAAATGAAGGCCATTTGGGTTGTGTATTTCAGCTCTAGGTATAAAGATTTACWGATAAAACATGAAGAATGTATTTAAAATCAGTGAGGTAACATATTTCTGTATTTCTGTGACTTTCGTAATGTTATATATTCCTGAGATGATCAGATTCATAATTTTTCAAGAATAATAAACATGTTGAAGTTTTAGTAACCTAACATTTCATCATTGGATTGCAYTGGATAGTGAAAAGATGTTAAAATACATTCATGTATTTAACAATGCATATATTCATTATGAAAGATACCATACTGATGTTTGTAAGAAGTACTTCTAAAATTAYAGTATAAAGATTTAATCATCATTAATCAAGACAAATTAGATGTTGACGAGTATATAAAAATAGCAGTGAAATTTATTTTAACTTTATCACAATAAACATAAGCAAATGCCGTTTCAGTGAAGTGTAGACCTACTGTCATTGGGAAAGAGAAAACATACACTAGTTATGTTTCTTTGGATGTTCATGAAAATTGAAAGCAATTTGTGTGACCAGAGGTGTAGATTGCCCAGGCAGATACTTTATTAATGGCTGTTATTATTCCACTTATGATACCGTGAGATGCTTGTTAGATCTGTGTGCGCAGATGAAGTGGCTTTATCCTGCTTCCTCATCACTTTGTGCTGATACTTTGGTAGTCAGTGCTTTGTGCTGGTATTAGAATTGTTCTGGATTTCTTTTTTTTTTTTTTTAAGAATCACTTCATTGTATGAAATACTGATTGTTTACATAACCTTTTCAGAATAAATTTAGTTACCCTTATGCATCTTCTAAGATCCTAGATGCTCTGAGAAACCATCTTCTAAGCATAGTCTGTACCTGAAACTGCTGCTAAAATTCACTCTTTTAGCTTACCCTTGTGTTGGTACACAAGGACTGGTACAGCCCTTAGTCATGTGACTCTTCTTTGAGGATTGGACTATTCTTAGATTTATTTATACCTGTGTTGTGATGTGAGGTCAGTTGTCATGGTTCTAGTAAAAACATGATAATGTACTGCCTAAAATGCAGTTTTCAGAATCTTATCAAATGGTCCCTGACTCTCTGGAGATTAATTGGTGTATTAAAATGTAGCTTTTTAAATCAAAATGTGTCTATATCAGCTTTTCCAGCTTTTTTTTTGAATTCAAGTTATAGGTAACATGGACAATGAATATCTCGTTTGACAAATAGTTTTCTAAATACTGTGGGGGAGGGTTTTGAAGTTAAAGTATAGGTTAAAAGAGTATACTTTATAACAGAGGGTTATAAAGGCAGTGATGAGACAACAGATCTATTCGTAGGAGCGTTCCATTTAGCAACGTATCTTGCCATTCTTCATTTCTGTGCCATATCTTTACATTTGGTATTGGCATTCCAGCTGCCTTGGSTATTTTCAGTAACACTGGTGTTAAGATAGAGTGATCTGTCTGTATGGTATCAGTATAATTGCAGACTCTATGTAAAACATACATTGTAATATTTGGAATCATTTAGATTTTGCTTAAGGACTTCTGGAAGTATGTAATATAGTATACAAGTGTCTGCCTGATGTCAGTCTTCAATGGGGTTGTCATGGTTTTTGCTGAAAATAAGGTAGCACTGAGGTGCAAATACCTCCTATCTTTTTTAGAGTATCTGGTATTCAGTAGAGCAGAAAATCAGGCATCATCACCCTTAGCAGGATTCAGGTGATATGTGTGGATATATGTCGTAAGAGAGACTGATGAGAATCTAATGTGTGTGAACTACAGACCAGTGGTGAAACTTGGGATCCACAGAGAGCCATCAGAAAGCTTTGCAGAGTGGGAATCCAGTGCACTGCTCAGCAGTGCTGCTTTTATGGTAGGAATAATAGGAGCAAGACAAGAATATAATAATCTCCATAAGAATTGTGCTGAGCTTTTCAGAAGAACTGACCTTTTCCAGAGGAAGTATGTTTTTCAAGACCACTCTTAAGGCAACCCCAGACCTTTGAAACTTTGTGACATTTATTCATTCACTACCATTGTATAAAATGAAAAAATAGCAGCATTTRGAAGGAAAAATAACCAAAATACAGAAGATATTTCCTTGTAGGTTGACAGCCAGTTTTTGTGCTATGATTGTTTTGGCTGTCTTGAAAAGTTACTGCTATTATGCCCACTTTATTTTATGCCTCCTGCCACTACAAACTCTTCCTCTGATTAAGGGACTAACATCTACTGTGAGRTCCTTTTCTTTCTTCTGTATTACCCATGACTTAATCAATTTTGGACTGTGTAAAACACAACATGGTGCAGAATTATTCATAACATTTGCTATATTTGATAGCTATAAGGTTTATATTATTTGTTTTGTAATTTATTTACTCATCTCACCTAGCTAATAGCAAGATTGGACTATTAAGATGTTTACCAATACTTCCTTCAGCTTGTTTCTTTGCAATTACAGTTCTAACACAACTACTACAAATAAATATGTSTCTRAACAAAARAAAAAAAGRGTAATCATTACCCCATTCATTTATTTTCCAGTTGAATCTTGAATTCAGAATTAATTAACTGAAACAGATAGCGCTCATATATCCTCCTTCAGTTCGGTATGAATTCATGCAAAATGAGCAGCTGAGTTTACTTAAACTACTCAGCAATCCTTACACAAAATTACTGGCATTATTTAAGGCCACCCTAGATCAAAGATTTGAMAGCCTAGTAGCAGTATATCAGAAGATTGGATGCTTTGTTGAAGAAAAAACAAAAATTCTATTGTGCTTGACGACCTTTTGCATATAGAAGAAATCCTGAATATACTGTCAAAAGCATATCCCAGTAGCATAAGGAATGATGTAAAGCACTTCAGAATATCACTGTTCCCATAATACCTTATGTTCTATAAAATAGTTTTAGAGCTTATTCATTATTAAGATTGTACAGTTGTACCTACATTACTAGCTTTTCACGCAGAGCAGTGGAGCTTTGGAGAAAAGGATGATTTCTTCATCATATCTGTTTGTCTTTCTTAGGTTTATCAAAGATATCCATCTGCTAGCAGGTGAAGGAGTAATGTGTTATAAAATGTTCCTGAGGTATAAATAAAATTGTTGACTTTATTAGTAGAATTTATTTATTAACATTCTGTTAGGAAAAATTTTAATTTTTAACCATATGACAATTCATGTACATGAGAAGCTTTCTAAATTAGGAATACCTCTTGTAGTGCAAAAGGCAACGCAAGATGAKTATTTAAGGCTGAGTTTGATTTCARGTTCTGTCTAGGGAATATCCCATTGCCTGCAGTGCCACATACTTAAAAGACAGTTCAGGGTGATACCCATACCTGGGGGTTCCTTTCCCTTTTGTTTGAAACAAACATACATACAAGTGAGAAATGAAAATTTCTCAGCATACAAGTGAGAAACGAAAAATCAGTCTTCCCATCTGTTTATCTAGTCTACCCAGCTAATTTTTCGTGTTTGTCTCTCTTGTTGCTTCTACAATTTTCTGTCATGATTAGTGTCTTGTTGCTTCTTCAACTTTCTGTCACCTTAAATCTGCCTGATTTGTGTCCCTTCAAARCACTTCTGATTGTCCTTTCTTAGAGTTTGACCTGTGAGTTTTATCTTCTCTTTCCACAACACGCAAGTTATATGTTGCTCTCTTCAGATTTCTTCACAGCATTTTCTTCATTCTGTCACCCACCCAGTCATTTATCATTTGTTACTGAAATGTCATCTCCCAACTAAGATCTTCCTGCYGAGCCAACCCTCATCACTCTTGCAGATCCTCAAGGAGAAATATCTTGACTCTTCTCATGTGGTGGTCYTACATGATAACACCTATAAACTGCATTGTCTTGTCAGTGTCATATCAGAAAAGAACTCTTACAAATACAAATATTTGTTTAAAATTTATCTCTTTCTTGGTATTTAATATAGGTTTAATAGGAAAAATAACRTATAAACTGGCACTGAAATGGAAGCTGGTAATGTTTGCTAGAGCTGGTTGGGGTTGGCTCTGCTGGACATGGAGGAAGCTTGTGGCAGCTTCTAACAGAAGCCATCCCTGTGAGTACCCAAACCTGACCATGCAAACTCGATAAGTACTTTAATAAGAATGTAAACATCATAAGACTGAACTTCTTCTTTCTTGAAACTGTAGTACTGAAGAGTGTAGTAGGTGTATGTTCATTGCCCAGATAACACTTTTTGATTGGGATTTTGCATAACAGGAAAAATAGGCGAGGAAAACCAAGGGGTGGATTATTTTATTATTATTGTCATTATGGAAAGTCATGCATTTTTCTTGTCTTATTCCCACTGTTTTCCTAATGGTGTATTTCTAGATCTAAGCATATTTAGCAGAATCTGAATCTCAAAAGAGCCCTTTCATCGTACAAATGAGAATGTGTTGACACACAATACTGTGAATCATAGGCAAGTTTCATAATGTTTGATCTAGTGCTGTAGTTGTCTGTAGAGGACTTTATGATCCAGTCCTGGCCTTATTTGTAAGCATTAAGGATGAGGTTTCAAAAGATACTTGCTCATCTGAATCCTTAGTTTCAAGATGAATTAAGAACTTAAACATCTTTAAAATCCGAAGCTAAGTTAATTTTTCTTAAACATGTCAGTTTTAGAACATATCTCTATTGTTTTTATATTTCTCTTTAATTTAGGTTTTTYACAGCATGTTTGATGCTGATCCCGTGGCATATAATTGTTAGAGTTTCTGACACACAAGTAAAAGATTCTGCTCCAGCTTTATGATGTCTTTTGTTTAACCCATTCTGCCCTGCTACTAATTTGTGTTAGCTAAACGTTTCTATGGACTTCTTACACAGTGCTTTCTCAGAYGCTTCTCCTTTAATAAAGACATTATAATTTCTCCTGAAACATTTCTTTTCAAATTCATAGAATTTGTATCTATGACATGATTTTTGTATGTCAAGAGAGAAGTTTAATAGAGGATAATAGCCAATACCCAAAATACAGTATAGATTAAAAAGGTAAATCTGCTTGTTTTCCATTTTCTTTTTCCAGATAGCCAGACAGCCACTTATGAGAAGTTACATTATTCCAAGATTTTCAGTTAACATGAATATTTTCTCCATTTTTTTGTTTGCAGATATTAGAATCTGTCTTCATTTCATAATGGTAGCCTAGCCTTTAGTTTCYGTGCAGGAAAATAATTGGTAGACATGTTTTTTAATTGGTAAAGATGTTTTCTATAGCATCATGCAGCTTCTAAAATAGAGCAGTGCACGTATTTTGATTAAAGCAGGCTAAGTCATTGGAGTGTTCATGTGGCAGTATCAATTTCTAGGCAGAAAAGCTAGAAAAGAATACAGAAAGAATAATAAGCCTGTTATTATCCCATGTCACCTTATTTGTATGTTAATGTTCCAAAATCTGGATTTGGCTTACCGATATGTTATTCAAACAGTATTTTCTATTAGAAAATTGTTGATGTTTTTCTGGTTTGATTAAAGCATGGTGTCTTTTCCTACTCTAAAATACTGGTAGGTAGATGCATGTATTCAAATGTAGCATGACTTTTTTTCCCCTACAAAAGTTGAAGTAAATCAATTTTATGGAAAATTCCTTTCATGTTTGTCTCTGTAATTTCAGTTGTAGAAGTATTTTAAAAGTAGGACACTTATTGTGTGCRTTGCTTGACCTTGCTTGACTTGGACATTTTGGATTTTGTAAAATACTGTTAACAAATACTACAGTGGCATTTAACATGTAGCCTAAGCTTAAACTCATCATTTATATGAAGTTTATTTATCCATTTAATTGTTATTTTTAAACCTTATATATATAAAGTCCCTGAGAAAAGGCTGTTATGTCTGTAGGTAGACAGCATAAATTAATGTYTAAGATTTCAAAGTGGGCTTGATCAGTGAGAYGGTCTATCTTTGACCATTTCTGTTTTAGCTCCCATTCAGGAACAATTGTGTTCTTCCTCTCTGATATTCCTTCTTATTCTCCACCTTAGTCTAGTCTTCAGATTTGTTCTCTTGATTTCTTATGTTCTGCCTGATAACTTTTTGTTGAAGATTGATGAAGCATGACATGAACTTTTGYCCTTCTTCTCCTTTATATTTTTTTGTTTGTTTCTTACTTTGGTTGATTCTGTCATCTCTTTTCTTGTTTTTCTGCTTTGTATTTCCTTGAGCATCTTCTGACACCTTTCTGTCCAGATTCCCAGATGCCTTGCCTTCTAGCATCATTCTGGCTTGCTCTTTTTTCTAGAAATATTTTATAATGGAAAACAAGCTATATCTATAATGCCATGTCTTGTACAATATTTTGGAAGCAGTCACAGCATTTAATTTTGCTTTCTGGAATTAAGGAAATTTTTTTCAGCCAAGAAAAGACTATAATCCTTTGGAGGTTTTGGGAAAACAGGTGAAAATAAAAGCACAAATATAAGTTTCTCTTTTTTMATTTGTTTAATCTTTGAATTATTTAGTTACTTTTCTTTTGAAATTGCTCACACTTGCTGTTTTYCTAGATGCATGAAAAGACCCATATTCTTTCTCGAAGCATACTTTTAAACAAGTACTTTTGAAATGGACATTAATATTCTCAGCTGGGTAGCCATGAAGCTCTGTGTGGGCAAGCACTGACATGCAACAGTGATTATCAACCATTTTACCTCTCTTGCAAGAGCATGTAGTGACAGTACAAGGGGTGATGGCTTCAAACTGAAAGAGAGTAGATTTAATTATGTGTTAGGAAAAATTCTTTACTGAGAATGAGGGTGGCCAGGTTACCCAGAGAAGTTGCGGGTGCCCCATGCCTGGAAATGTTCAAGGCCAGGCTGGATGGAGCTCTGAGCAACCTGGCCATGACAGAGATGTTGGAACCACATGATCTTGAAGGTCTGTTCCAATCCTTARCATTCTATGATTCTCTCCACTACTAAGAGTGCCATATATTTTCTGASTGAAACAAAAATCTAATATTTTCATCACTCCATGAAATTGAAATGATGAATATATGAGTGCCATCAGCTGTTGCTGTCAAGGGCATCCATCCTAAAACAAAGAGAAAGCTATTGGATTTTTATCAATATTAGAAACCCCCTATCATTGCACATATCAAGACCTGATGGAGTATTTTTGGTATGAAATGGTTAAAATTTGTTGAGAAAAGAAGGACTTCCACAGAAAAAATCGTTATTATCTCAGCATGAAGTTGCAGTTCTTGTTTAGGTTGAGCCTGAGCAGACCTGTTTTGCAATGGAACAGGTTGTCTTGCAACATGGTGTACTCCTGGAAATTTTCCTCTTCCTCGAGAATGAGCCTGTGGCATTTTCTGAGCTTGAGAGGCGGTTTCCTGTGCTAATCAAGGCAGCTAACAAATCCTGCAGTGGATTGAATCAGTGTGGGTTTGTCCAAGTTCTTCCTTTGCCCTGTACACCCTTAGGCACAAATTGACAGATTTTTTTTTTTTTCTTACCAGCTGCTGAGATGGTTGGCAACAGACACGTAACCAGATGCAAAGGCTTGTTAGTCTGAGACATAAAATTGGGGCAAACTTAGCAATTTCCTTTTAACATTTTCATTGAGAATTGTATTTTTTGCTATTTTAAAAATATTTTGTGATTCCTAATCTGCATCAGCACAAGCAGTTTCATCTGGACATGGTTAATTAGGATGTTTGTTGTGAAGCAGGACAGTTCTCAAATGTGGCCAGTCTTAGAGACCTCACTACTGTTTCACCTGTGTTGGGAAAAGAGCTCCTTAGGAGAAGGAGTTTYGTATGCCTATCAGTGAGCAGTATTAGTGAGGTAAATTGTGAAGGTGATATATAAAGTGAGAGAAAGGAAAGGAGAAAGATAWATTCCCAGATACACAAGAGTATAATGGGCATTTCATCTGCTTGACAATTCTAAGTAAGGCAGTTGTTCTTTTTCACACTCAGAATCAAGGCCTACCTGCCAGTTACCCCTTATGGAAGTAACAAATTGCGCCTAAAGAAAAGCAGGGCATACACARATTTGTATGGCTTTCTGGGTAACAAGATGAACCAAGATTCAGATTGGTGAAGAAAACAAGCTGAAAGGTACTTAGCCTTTTTAGATGAAWTGTAGTGCCTCTGTTTACTTAGAATCATAGAGGTCTTTCCCAACCTTAGTTATTTGGTGATTCTAAGATTGAGTCCATTAACCCAGCACTGCCAAGTCCACCCCTAAATCACATCCCTAGGAACCACATCTACATGCTTTTTGAACACTTCGGGGATGGTGACTTCACCACTTCCCTAGGAAGCCTGTTCTAGTGCCTCAGCACTGTTTCACTATTTTTCCTGATACTGAATCTAAACCTCCCCTGGCACAACATCCTCCTGTTCTGATGTTAATGGGAAAAAAGACAGACACACACCTGTGTACACTCTCCTTCCATGTGATAACAGAGAGCAGTAAGGTCTTCCCTGATTCTCCTTTTTTCCAAGCTGAACAACTCCAGGTCTCTCAGCTCCTCCTCATGACTGACACTCCAAATTAATTTCAAGAATGATATTGTAGTTTTTTATCCTGTTCTGYACAAGTATTCATTGTGTTCATAGTGCATTACTGGGCTGCAATACATCATTCCTAAACAGTTTAATGATAGCTATGCTGGTAAAGAGGAGGATAAAGAAGAGCCAGCACAGTGGCAGCCTATGGGCTCCTCTGTAAAAAATAATTTTTTATATTCCCTCTCAGTCATGTAATCTGTGCTTCTGCATTTTTCGGGTATTAGGTGTTCACAAATCACAGGGCRAAACGAGTACTGGGATGACTTTTATGTTAATTTTACGAAAAATTTTCCAGGGAAGTTAAGTTAGTTTGTACAATTAAATGGTCTATATGTCTGCCAGGCTCTTTTCCCCAAATATTTTTAAAATATATAATGTCAGCTAATTTCAAATTTATAGGAAATAGAAATTCATTAGTTACTCTCCTCTTGTTCATTGTGCGTTCGTGACAGGGTAGAAGTGATGCCTGAAGTCAGGTGTTTGGAAAAGAGTCATAATACTCCTTAGTCTTCTGGAAATCCTGGTTCCTGGAAAAACTGTTGTCTCCCGGGGAACTGATCCCAGTCTTTTCCACACTGATAATATRGCAATGTGCATGGGGCTTAAGGAGTGAACTCCTGAGTTTGGTACAGACTTTTATGCCAGCTTTTTTATCCCCCAGGCTAGGAACTGCCTGGAAAGTGGGTGCCATTGCTTTGACTTCAAATGATGAAAAGCCATCCGTGGGAGCTGAGAATGTATTTGGTCTTACAGTATGTTGCTGTTATAACTGCAGGACTTAGGCATTAAGAAGGAGAAATGCTTCTTTTTGTCAYGGTGAAAAATGATACTTGGCCATTTAGACCAGTGTGGGGTCTTCCAGTGAGCTGGAGTTAGGAATATAATGGCTAGGTATCATTTATGGATATCCACTTGTGAAAGGGCTCAGCAAGGATTCAGACTTACTCCTGGGCTGTAACAAAGTAAGCAGCTGTGTAGATTCATCACAAGCAGGTTTCACTGTTATTGGGAGCGTCTCAGGTTGTTTCCTGGCAGCTCTCCTGCTTACTCTGGATTCAGTTTCATATAACTGGTATTTATTAGTGATCCCATCTGTGATACTTTTTTTCCTTCCTTTTTTTAATTTTATTTTTTAATTGAATAAGAGCAAAGGATCTGATGGAGAAAAAAAGCCATACTTCCCATCGGTGATTTTTAGATACATGCCAGGAGTACTCATATTATTTGAAAATATTATCCCGGGTCCCTTTTTTCCCCCTTGACAAGATAACAGGCTTTGATGAAGTGGGTTGCAGACAGGTTCAAACATGTCTTTTTCACCTTTTAAAATTCATTTTTGGAAATGGTTTTGGAGGAATCGWAGGATATTTGCAGGAAATGAAACAAGTCTCCTTGACATCTGTATGTTTTAATTTAGTGGTGTGGCCTGCACAATGAAAACTGGTATTCCTAAGGCAAGGTGACAAATCCATGAAAAGCTCACATCTTGTTTGCCACAGTATCAGTTGTGATACCATTCTAGGATTTTTCATTCCTTGTCAAATAACTCAGAGTAATGAAACTACATTACGTGATATTAACTTTCTTTCCTATGAATACAAGTTCACTTGCTTGAAATTTTCATTGTTGCCCTAGAGTATCCTATTTCCAGGCAGGTCTAAAGTTTCCTGCTTTTTGTTGAATAGTTTGCAGATATTTGGTTGTAAGAATGTCCCTAATCTTGCCTCAGTTACAAAATGCTCTTTCTTGCATAAATAAATGGTAGCCAAGAACACTCAGGGTTGCTTAACAAAAATGAGAACGTAGCTTGTTCCTACTTCTGATGTGATTACGTCACTGGCTTCTGCATCCTTATGTTATGGMTATTTCATTAAATGGAATAGGCCCAAATGTTGGCACCTTGTTCATATGTCCCTCTCGTCTGCAGATCAGTAGGTGAGCAGTCAGTACTTYGACATGGCCTGAAGTGCAGTATGGGTGAGGAAAACCTGAGTGTGGTGTAAGCATGAGTGTGTTCTGTTATATTCATTGAAAAATCAAATGTAGAAAAATCCACAGGAGGCTCTGCAATAAAACCTCCTCAGATTATTAAAATATCTTTAATTTTGCCCATTTTCTTCATTTCACCTTCTTTTGTTTTCACTGCACATGCGCAGGTATGTTTCAGCTTCTTTTGTTTTCACTGCACATGAGCAGGTATTGCTCTGTGAGCCATATGTTTTTAGATATTGCTGACAATTTCTCCTGAAAAGGCTGTGCAGGAGGGTTGATCATCCTTTCAGTGAGGTACTGCTCCTCACKGGAGCAAAGGTCTGTTTGTAAAGACTTCCAAGTGAAGGCTTAAAGCAAAGATAGGCTCTCCAGTGGGTTTGTGAGTGTTACATACCTTTTTTGCTCTTTAGATATCACTAATTTAGTCCTTGAATTTGAATATAATTTTATCAAAAAGTTCTTTTTTTACTGTTGCTCTCAGTCTGAAGTGAGATAAAGTAAATTGTATTGCAGCTGAAGTGGATGAATCGTCTTCCATTGTAAGAGGAAATGGTGTGATCTTTTGGACGAACTAGGAAATTCTGATAATGTGCAGTGAATGTCTGAATACCATTAAACTTGACATTTGGCTACATAGTCTTAACAAGCACCTAGATGCAACTTTCCTGTAAATGAAGTCTTCAGTGATGAAACAATGAATGTTTAAGAGATAATATCATTGTAGAGAGGTAGGCATAATCTTTCATATCTTTTGTACTGAAATCTTTTGTTTCCTCCTTTTGTGCTTTTTTACCCGTTAGGAAAAAAGGTCGGGGGTTTTTATATATAACTATTTGTGTTATATATGAGTATGTGTACACACACAGAGTTTTCCTGTCTCTATAGCAGTCAGAGCCATTCTTTTCTGTTTGTTGACAGAGCACACTAGGAAGCAAAGGTCGTACACTGAGACTCTAAATCTCTCCCACCTCTCATCAATTCCTTGCGTTTACCTGGGGTTTCGTCATCTCTTCTGAACTTCAGTTTTCCTGTCAGTCTTTTRGAGACAGATAGCTTTCTGTGCACARGATCTGAAGTTACATCATAAATGGAAATACTGTTTTGAAGGTTTGCAGACTCCTTTCAAATACTTTGATAACTGTGTAAGCAGAGATTATTAGCTCATTAGTGATACTGCTAACTGGAAAACCAGGAGAGAGGTCAGTGAGAAACCTGAACTTGAAGCAAAATTTTGTACTGGTTCTTAACTTCAGTATATGGCATCTTTTCATAGKTTTCAATATTGTGAACTTCTAGACATCAGTATTATTCTGTAGCTGCTCTACTTCATTGTACAGAAAAATCAAAAAAAAGCTAAGTAAGAGCAGAAAGGAAAGAAATGCCTGCTAGTTCATATCTCTCTCATGCTCTGAGGATAGAAGAGTAGACATTATTATTACTAATAAGTTCTAGGACTGAGGAGAGTAAAAGAAACTTTCCAGCAACTGTGAAGACACAGGAAACATTGCTTTTGGCTGTTTATTCCARCTGAGTAGAGCAGCCCACTCAAGAACACCAACAGCTTTCAGATAGTCMGGGATGGGTAATGAATATGTCACTGGTGGACTTATCTGTGATTTCATTCCTTGATTCTTTTCTCACCCTTACTTACCTGTTCCACACCACCCAGTATGTAGCACAGCACTGATGTTTTCTCTTCAGATTAATCCATGTGAGCTCTTCAATGTGTCCTGAAGTGCCCTGTTGAATGGACTTTTACAGAGTAGAAACTACAACAATCTTTGTTGGCAAAAAGATCCTTTACTTTTCTTACATGTCATAGCAACACAGTTTTCTAGGGTGTTAAATTCAAGGACACCTAGAGATATGTACACACAGAAGTAAATATACTTCTGATGTTTTTGTTGCTTTTTGCTTTATTTTTTACTTGTCTGAGTAAATCTTCATGCTCTCTATTTCCTCTTTTTATGACTAGTCTCATTGTYAGGTGAAAGAAACCCAGGATTTAGTAAAAAATATTCCAACAACTTTCAAGTTTTCCTTTCATCAAACTAGTGGTATATTCATAATACTATCTAAGCTGCTCTGAAGATAAGAGGTAAGAAAGGAGAACTATACCAATAACAGCTATTTAGTGAACTGCACACTGTAGTTCAAGCAATACAACAGCTGCCAACACCAAACTTCAACACAACCTATGCAGGTTAACTCTCCAAAGTTATGTTTGCCTTCAAAAACACTTTTGAAAGAACCTTAGTCTTAAAAATCTGACCCAGTGGCTTGCTCTCTTGTCAACAATTTGATAAAAAAAWATGTTTAATCTATATTGTAGTTCCTCAGTCCTTTTAGTAATGTTTTTATAATTCTAATAATAGTCCTTTTTTTTTTGGTCCAAAGCAAGAAAATACCTATATCTTGAAGCTAGCATATCTTGAAGCTAGCATTGTCACTCTTTAAATTTTATCAGCACGTGTGTTTAGTAGGTCATCACATTTAAAGCATATCTCAGATATTTTCTTTACACTGCACTTGCTCATGCTGACCTTAAGATTGTTTTTGRTTGTTTTTACTGAGGCAAGATAGAGTCCATCCATTTCCTGCAGAAGATTTCCTCATAAATAGTTTGGGTTTTTTTGTGATTACAGTTGGTATATATCWAGAATTACTTGGGATGGTGTATCAAGGAATTATTCACCAATKGAAATAGGATTATATGGACTACTGTCTTGAGGAGCTACTTGGCAATCAGAMTTAAAATTCTCCATGGAAAGTTGTGTGTTTGGGCAGATATTGTTCATAAATTCAGCAAGAGCTAATGTTTCCACTTGAGGAAGTGGAACTAATATTTCCACTTTTCTAGTTATTAGCACTRCTAGTATTCTCTTTGTAGCTATTTAAATCTGATCTACGCATAGGTCAGTAGATGGATACATTAGGTAATTGTTTTTCTACCAGAAGTGTAACTCGGACATGAAACTATCCTGTGGCATATCTTTGCAAGCTACTGATGACACGGTGGGTAGAGCCAGAGTGGTAACCAGGCAGTAAATATCAGTTGCCAGTACAGAGAGGGCAATGGAAATCTAAGTATTGTTTTACCTGGTCTTTTCACACTTTTGTTTTCTCCTTTGTTTTCTTGTTAATTCTCTTTGGGTTTCTTTTAATTAGAAAATATGAAGTTTTTTAGATCTTTAATTACTTTTCTACCTATATCGGTACATTTTGTTAAAGAATTTTGCCAATAAACACACGCACTTCTCTCAGCCACTTCTCACAGGGCAAATGCTCCAGCTCTGACCACCACGAGTGGCTTCCACTGACCTTGCTCCACTCTGTTAATGTCTTTCCTCTTCTGGGGAAGAGAGGGAGCAAATCTGGCCTCAGTGTTATGCTTACATATAGTCTAATGAGCACCTCCTAAAGGGTATGGTCACTTTTCTACATTTTCTCTGTAAAATAGGCAACCTGATAGAAGATAATGGTAATAAAGTCAAACAATAAAAAATACCTGCATTATGAATGAAACTTTTAATGGATGCTGCATTTTTAGGCATGCCAAACTTGAAAAGACCTTCAGTGCCTTATGTGACCTCATGGAATCTAATTATAAGGGAAGAATATATAAGGGACTTGATTTTATCAATATAGATGTTTTCAGTAGTCCCCCAGTATAATTACATCTTACGCATAAAAGTATTTTTTTGTTGTTTTTGATTTGTAATGTGCCAAATAGGTGCTTTCCCCTCCTGAGAAAAACTAAATACCAATTTTTGTTCCTTCTCATACTGTGCCTGATTTTGCATGTCTCCATCATTCTTTTTTGACTCGTCTTTCAGAATTCYTTCTCAACATTATTTTACTAGCCACTTTTCTTGCTTTGAGAGCCAAGGTGATTCAGCTCAAGTAGATACAGATACAAAGCTTTGGGTGATTTTGAGTGTAGACAAATTCAGTTTGCATCTGTCTACAATAGCTGACAAAAAYGTGTAGATTTGACTCACAATTATCTAAAAGATATTAAATTCATCACTGGCAGAGGTATTGCCTTACTTGTGTGTGATGTAATAAGAATTACTCCTTATCCTCCCTGAATCATCCCAGCTGGTTGTGTGAGTTARTGAGTATGTGTACGTAAAGGAATGTTGTTAATACAATACATGAATGTGTTTCTGGGTGAATATAGTGAGCCAGTGGCTCATTTTTCAATTCTTGTGGCTGATTGTGTACTGTCCTTATAATTCCTTCTAACTCCTGTTAGACAATATTTTTACTTTTAAATACCAATTCCTAGGTTTTTGGATTTTTTTTTTTATTTCTGAAACCTCTTAGGATGTTCCCTTCTCATGGATTGACTTTATTTTAATTTGCCCAACTGGTTTTATTGAGCCATCGTTTTTTTTCCTGCCCCAAAATCCAGTAGCCCTGCTTTCAATTAAAATGGAACACCTTAGAAAGAAAATGAACCTTCATGTATGTTTTCAGTATTTTCTGTTTCTAAAAATATGTTGGGATTTTATGTTAACACCACTTTAGGTATTCAGAGTTCCAACGGTGTTATTTTTTAATGAACTTTAAATTAAAAAAAGCTCTCTCCAAATTAAAGCTGTCAGTGCTTTAGTGATTGTTATTTTTCACTGGCATTGGCCTATTCTTCCTTTTGCAGTTCAAACATTCTTTCATTAACCTGTAGAAGAAGTGTACTTCTCAGAGTACTAGACAAGCCTGATATACATAATAATACATGCTTGCAAGAAGCTAGTGATATCCTATACAGGAAATTATTCCCATTAATAGAAACATGATTGTTTCAGAGGGCCTGACCTTGTTAACAGCAGCCCATGATTCTTTATTGAAGCAGTGCCAGTACTGCCAATAGAAAGGTAAGAAAAGCCAGATAGGTAATGTGCAAGGTAGGCTGCAGAATTCCTTTCAGTGAGAAGCAAATGTTGACAGCAGAAAGGAATRTGTAGATTTAATTTTTTTGGTGGGTTGGACAGACTGACAAGAAGAACATTATTTTTTGAAGAGTTTTGACATGACTCTTAAAACTAGCAAAAGGATGTTTTTACCATGGGATGCCTAAATGAAATAGAAGAAATATATTCATGACAGAAGTTTTGTAATAGGTGTCAAGGACTTGAGGAGAAATATAATTAACATAATTTTATTGGCACTGTAAGAGTAGAGCAGAGAATGTTGAAAAAGAGCTACTAACTTAGCTTTTAATTTTATGAATCCTTGAAGGAAAAAGAAGCTACTGCCCCCCMAAAAATTCACATAAGCAGGCTGGCAATATTTCCAGAATTTTAAAGCTCAAAGCCTGAAGAGAGCTGAAGATAAATTTTCATAGGGAATAATATCTCTGAAAAGATACAGACAGAAATGTCATTTTGTCACTGATACTTGCTCACTGATACTGCTCACTCACTCCCCTCTGTAGCTGGACAGAGGAGAGAAAATTTAACAAAGGGTTCATGGATTGATATAAGGACTGGGAAAAAACACTCATCAATTACCATCAAGGGCAAAACARCCTCAACTTAAAGATATAAAGTGAATTTATTGCTAAGAAAATCAGAGCAGGATAATGAGAAGTGAAATAAAACCCATAAAAATCCCTCTTCCCCTGCTCCTTCCCAGCTCTACCTCTTACCCCAGCAGAGCAGGGAGACAGAGAGTGGGGGTTATGGTCAGTTCATCATCTGCAGCTTCTCCCACTGCTCAGTGAGAGCAGTCCTTCCCATGCTGCACCATGGAGTTGCTCCCATGGGAGGCAGTTCTCCAGCAGCTTCTCCAGTGTGGCTCTATCTCACAAGTTGCTGATCCCTGCAAACTGGATCCATGCTTGGGAGTCCATCCCATGGGCAGCCGTCCCTCTCAAACTGCTGCAGCATGGGTCCCTCTCACCTCAGGTTTCCCATGGGGTCACAGCCCCCTCTCAGGTGTGGGGCTCCTCCGTGGGCTGTGGGTGGATCTCTTTATCCCCATGGCTGCAGGGGGGACAGCCTTCTTCACCGTGACCTTCACCATTGGCTGCAGAGGAATCTTGGCTCTGGTGCCTGCAGTATCTCCTTCCCATCCTGCACTGACCTTGGTGTCTGCAGAGCTGTTYTTCTCACGTGTTCTCATTCTGATTTTCTCTGGCCTTAATTACAACTRCCCCACCATTTTTGTGTTCTTTCTTCTTAAATATGTTATCAGAGAGGCATTACTACCATTTATAATTGSCCCAGCCTTGGCCAGTAGCATGTCCTTTGGAGCCATCGAGGAYTGGCTCTGCCAAACACTGAGGAAGCTTCTGGCAGCTTCTCACAGGAGTCATCCCTGTAGCCACCRCCCACTGCCAAAACCAGGCCATGCAAACCCAGTGCAGCTGTTCACAAAATCCTGTACTGCCTATAGCTTTCTGTACGCAGCTCCACACATTCTCCTGCACTAGGAACAGTGTGCAGCCAGCGGCAAAGCTACCCAAGGCAYGTAGTGCCCACTCTGCCTCAGGACAGTGCTTGGGCTGCCACCRATGSCAGGGACCATCCTGMGGCAGAYGAGYGACACTGGRATGTCTTGGCATGTTCCAGCTCTCAAGGCAGGATGGTGACTGACCAACCTTTCTGACATGTGCAGGATACTCAAAGCTGTGTGGCTGTGGTCCTGGGCCACCATCTCTCAGTGGCTTTGCCTTGAGCAGCGGAGGTTGGACTAGATGACCTCTGGAGTCACAGAGATCAACACCTCCAATGTTCTGTGTTCTGTGACTCAAAACACACTCAAGCTTAGAAAGCACTTCCAGATTTCATGACGAGGGAATGTTTGAATAACTTCATATGCTCATGAAGAACCAGGTTTGTCTCCCAGAAGTCAACCATCCATGTGGCAGACACTCTTTTTCCTTCTGGGGATTCATCTGTGACTGCACAGAAAACTAATGAGCTAAACATAAGCATGAGGGGTGCAATGAGTACAACATTACTCTAAAGGCGTTGGTTCTGATTTTGTAGTGTGTGTTGCAGGTGACCATAGTTTTCCCACTCAGCAGGTCGCAATTAACAACTAAAGCAATTGGCTACATCTCTGTGCTGTGAACCAGTAAGCTGGCAGCTTGATTCCAGCCTGGATTCCATCATGAGACTGTCATAATGCTTCCCTTCTGTGATGGTCCCAGCCATGAACTGACACGAGTGTTCACAGTAGAGGCCTACTGTTGTTCAATACAAAAATTTAATACGATTTCTCTTGTTCCAGTAATTAATGTATTTTATTGCCTTTGTCCTTTGAGAAGACTCCTCTCTTTGCACCAGTCTTACTTGAAAGTAACAGTTCTTGGTGCACCATGGTTTTTTGATTACTTTGGCCGTGGTCTGAAGAGCCTCTAGTGTGTACTGCCACTTTGGCTATTAAACCTGAGGTTTTGTACAGGGCATAACACAAAGCCAATTTTTTTTTGTGAAGGCTTTGGGGTTTATTTTTAAAGTCTCTAAAGAAGAAGGGGAAGGAAAGGCTTTTCAGAGGCTTGCAACCAGGCATGAGATTTGGATTGGCATTATAGGGAGTGCCTTTGAGACAGAGTAATTGTAAATTTACTTCGCTTTTCACTCCTGCCTTGTGAGAAGAGTGGTAACAGGAGAAGTTACTCTGGGGGATATTTGCAGTAAAGCATAAGTGTGGAAGGGAAGGAAAATAAATTTCCTAATAAGCCATTAGTGTCTTTGGTACCAGGAGGAAAAGTTGATCACACTGTGGAAACTCAATATAGGGAGCAAAGGCACGCCCATATAAAATGTTCAGTACCCTGGTTTATAGACTAGTGTGTAACACAGAACAGAATGACAAAAGTAGTAACAAAGTTTCATGCCTCTTATCCTCCTAATGTGAAAAGGCCTTGCAAGGGTGTCTTTAGATTTTCAGATGCATTTTGTAGTGAAGAATAAATCCTTGGCCCCAAGGTTAAACACTGGATTTGGCTTTATTTTTGCAATTCTTACTAGGAGAGGGTTTGTGTAAARTAGTATCATTCCTGACACCGGTAACGGGGCATACAGTAGTTCCCTTGTTGGCAGGGTGTGCTGCCAGKYTTGTGCCCRGTGTGGCTGTGGGATCTCCACGTGGATCAGTTTCCTGGCGCCTTTGGTTCATTGAAAGAAACCCGACGTCCCCGCTGATGGCGCTCACTCCACCCCGAGGAGCTTGGGGTGTTCCGTTCAGGTGTCAGATCTCGTCTCTCGTCATGTTCCATCCTCCTTGGATTGTCCCTCAGCGTTTGGTGCCGTGAGCTGCGGGACCTCCTCCGGGATCGGCTCCTTGTCGCCTGTGGTTCCATGAAGGAAACTCTGTGTCCTTGCTGATGGTGCTCACTCCTATTTGAGGAGGCACGGATGCCCTGCTCAGTCCTTGAAGGCCGTCTCTCATGGCGTTCCGTCCTCCTCAGATTGTCGTTCAGGGGCAGTGTGCTGCAGACTCTTCCTGGGGTTTGGCTCCTTGTCACTTGTGGGACTCTGTGAAAAGCACGGTGCCGCCGCCGTTGGCGCCTGCGCCTCGCTGCAGAGGCACGGATGTCCCATTCTTGCCTTAGAGCTCGTCCCTCATCGCGTTCCATCTTCCTTAGATACTCCTTCAGTGTTTGGCTGGCAGTGCTCTTTGACCTCTTACGTGRTCGGCTCCTTTTTGCCTTCGGTTCTACGAAGGAAACCCGGTATTCCTGCTGACGGCGCTTACGCCTCCTCGAGCGCCGTTTGGTCCTTGGCGCTCGGTCCCCGTCATGAGCAGTGTCCCGAGCCCCGCTCTGCCGCCGTCTCCTGCTGCTCGAGTGGTTGTAGCCCCCAGCCTGCTGGAYGCTGCCGCGGCCATTGTGATGCCACTTTGCATGTCTGCTTCGGCTCTTCTCTTGGGCCCTGCCACGGCTGCCTCCACTGCCACCACGGCTGCCACCACGGCTACCACCACGGCTGCCACCCTGACTTCCACTGAAAGACTCGCGGTGCTGGTGTCCTGAGAAGTCACACCACCACCTTTCTGCAGGAAGGGGCCCAGCTCGCCCTGCTTGAGCCTGGCTGGCAGAGCTGATGGAGTCCCCAGGGGAGTACACCTCAGTGTTACTGTCTGCCACTGTGTGGAATGTGTGTGGGAAAGGCGGTTGGTACATCGGGCCCTCCGCTCTTCTGTGGAACTCAGAGCTCCATCTGTGGAGCTCCATCATGCAGCAGAAACAGAAAGGGTGCCGACGCCAGCTCACGGGGGCTTGGTCGTTGATGGTGTCCATGCAGATCGGGCACCTTAGGTTCTCYGAAGCACCTGGACGTGCAGCCTGGAACATCTGGCTGGTGCTGGCAGCCGAGGAAGAGGTGCCACCCTCTGCCAAGTCCTCCACCATTTTGCCCTGCAAACCAAAGAGATAAGCTGATGTGTCCCCTGGTGCTGGGGACACATTGTGCAGCCAGCAGCAAAGGTACCAAAGGCAAGCATTAAAGAACTGCCCACTCTGCCTCAGGACAGCACTTGGGCTGCCACCAATGCCAGGGGCCATCGTGGGTGCAGATGGGTGATGCTGGGATATGTTGGCATGTTCCAGCTCTTGGGGCAGGATGGTAACTGACCTCTCTGCTAYGTGCAGGCAGGAGTTGGGAAGCTGGGAAAGGGATTCCTGGCCTCTCAGCACCTGCAGCCAGAGCCTGGGTACATGGCAGGTTGGGACCGGCACCCCAGGCCCTGCCAGTGTCCTTGTTCAGCAAATCCTCTCTGTGCCCTCAGAAAGCACAGAATGGGATGGGTGTCCTTTGTCCCCCACCTGCACATGTGTGTCCCCAATGGATGAGGCCAGACACTGTGGCCTTTCAGGGCTTCCCCAAGCATCCAAATGGCTTGTCACACATGTCACAATGACTGTCTAGTGACATCATGGGGCTTTTAGGGGCCACACCCAGAAGACACAAGCTCCAGCCCCAAGGAATAAAAACTTMTAAAATCTCACATGATTGCCCCACTGTCAGGCAAAATCCTAATGCCATATTTTKTATATAAATACACAGGTTTCACTGATCATACCCAGCTCTATGTTCTGTTTTAGAGAGAAACAGTCTCAAGGCATTTCTTACTCCTCAGTCAACTTTGCAGATCAAGAGAGGTGATACTCCACTGGATCAGTCTGTCCAGTGTGGGGCTCCCTAGCAGAAGTGGAGATGAAGATACTGGAGAGTGTCAAGTAATGGCTCACAAGGATGATGAAGGTCTAGWGAGTCTCTCCTGTGAGGAGAGGTCTAAGAGTGCTGTCTCCAGGCTGTTCAATCTGGGAAGACACCATAGGGGATCTCTAACAATGTATATCAATACTTGAAGGGAATGTATAAAGAAGACAGAGCCAGGCTGTTTTCAGGGGCGCYCAGTACCCAGAAATTCCCTCTGAACATTGGAAAACTTTTTTTTTTACTCTGAGGTGACCAAACATTGTCTGGGTGCTTGTGGACTCCTCCTCCTTGGAGATGATACTCAAAAGCTGTGTGACTGTGGTCATGGGCTGGTTGCCACTGCTCCCTAATGGAAATCTGATGTCCCCATTGTCCCTGCTGCCTTCTGCTGCAGTAATCTGGGCGCTTTAGTTTTGGGCTTGCAGCCTGGCCCTCAGCATGATCCCTCCTGATTTTGCTTCTCTCTGGGTTTGACCTTAAGTGCTGCAAGACCTCCTCTGAAGTGGGCTCTTTGTTGCCCTTCATTCCCTGGAGGAAATTCRACTCTCAACTGCTTTTTTGTGCTCCTCCCATAGTAAGCTGGGACTAGCTCTTCTGGGTTTAGAGTTCAGCCCTCCTCATGGAGTGAAACCAGTTAAAGTGCCACAGCTTGTTTCATGCTTGGTAATCAACAAACTCTTGTTCACCTAAGTCTGAAAAGCCCTGCTGAAGTAGTCTTGCATTAACTTTAGCAAAGATACCACTTTCATTCCAGAACTTCCATGTACTCTCAGTCAGAAACAAAGCACAAGACTGATTCTGGTTGCAAGGGCTGGTAGACAATTCAAAGGGGAACATTTTGTCCTAACCTTTAGTACCCTTCCCTACTGACCATGCAGACTTTTAAGTATCTTCAGTTTTCCAGGAGTGTTTAGTTGGCCAATGGCATCCTGGTTTGTATCAACAAWAGTGTGGCCAGTAGGACCAGAGAAGTGATTGCTACCTTGTGTTCAGCCCTTGAATGCTGTGTCCACTTCTGGGCCCCTCACTACAGGAAAGACATGGAGGAGCTGGAGAGTGTCCAGAGAAGGGCAACAGAGCTGGGAAAGGGTCTGATGCCCATCTGATGAGGAACATCTGAAGGAGCTGGGGTATTTAGTCTGCAGAAAGGGAAGCTCAGGAGAGACCTTACTGCTCTCTTCAGCTACCTGAAAGGATGTTGTAGCCAAGTTGGGTTGGTTCCTTCTCCCAGGCAAATAGTGACAGAATGAGAAGACATAGCCTCAGGCTGTGTCAGGGGAGGTTCAGGTTGGACAGCAGGAACCATGTCTTCACAAAACCTGTTATTAGGCATTGGAATGGATTACCCAGGGGGTTGGGGAAATGACTGTCCCTGGAAGTATTTAAATGATGCATAGATGTGGCACTTAGGGATGTGGTTTAGTGGTGGACTTGGCAGAGCTCAACTAAAATCTGGACTTGATCACCTTRCAGGGCTTTTCCAACTTAAACTTCTGTGGTTCTAGTGCACGTACATGTAGATTGACCTTCCCCACTTTCCTTTTAGATTTCTCTCATTCAGTACTGTGTTCATAATACATCCGGGAAAATCCTGATTTTCATTCATTACTTACTGTGCTTGTAACACTTTGTCCTCCTTAGGCACCTTTGTCTCCCCTCTGTACCCCCATAGCACAGCCCTTTGTATGATTGCATTGGATCTATTTTCAAAGAACTTTGTATCTATTAAACCTGCCCAAAATAAGTATTTTCTTGCTTAATTGACGTTTGCTGATTYCTGGATTAATCTTCCATTGAATGCAACATACCACATTTTTTTCCCTATGTGTTCAAGTATTTTACGATAATAAAATGTTCTACTGATGTTTTAAGTGATTGTAAATRACTTTTTAATCCTAATTTAGTGAATGTATATCCCATCTGAGGTTTTTTAGGTGTCTTCTCTGCAAGGTTTTAAAAGAGTTTATGACTATAATATTAGAGAACTGTCTGTGGTCCTATTTAAAGTTCAGGCTTTAAATAAATTATTCGATCTCATAAAGGCAGCATAAACATTTATTAACGAATCATGACATGGGCTGTTCTCTTCAATACATTTTTTGTTATGCTTGTCGGAAGTCAAAGAAACTTATATACGAATGTCAGGGCATGCTGTTGCTGTGTTACTCCTTTCCACTCTCCAGTCCTTGAAGCAGCATGTTTCTGAGACCCACTGCTGTCCCTTCTTAGCTATAATTCAGTTATAATTAGCTCATTATCAGCATTGCCATTTTCTGTGCTGTCAATGTCACTGCTGCACAAGCAGCTTTTTCAGTAGTACCTGTGCTCTCAGGGAGCTCTCAGGCACCGTATAAAATGTTCTTTGCAGGATGATGAGTTCAGTTTTTTGTTGTTATCTATTGCTTATGGGACTTAAGGGAATAAAGAATTCAAACTATTCTATCTGAATATATTTTTGGTCTTTTTGTTTTGTAAGCTCTACAGTGTTCTACATGCTAACAATTTTATATATATATCATGATTTTTACTGCATTTCTTATTGAAGAATCTTTTTGTACAAGAGTTAACTTTATTTCTTATTATACAACCGTTAACTAATTCAGAAGTATTTGAATGGAAACTCAGTAACAACAAGAAGTTTGTTCAGTTTTCTGACTTGTACTGRAAGTTAGCCATTGCAGTTAGAATCCAGCCTAATTCTGGCAGGTCACATTTACAAAAAGCATCAAACTGTGATGATGTTATCCCCTTTAAAAGACTAATAGTTGGATTTGTAACCTCTGTTCCTGCTCCTGCTGAGGTCATTTGTCTTCCCTTTCAGCTGGGTAAGGATTGGTTGCAGAGTGTGACCTGTGACTGTCACCTCTGCCTCTGAGCACTGCTGACAGTTCAGGTTCTCTCAAAGACAACATCCCTGTCCTGTGAGTGTAAACAGCACAGGCGTTCAGTGCACAGTCTGTGTAGTAATGTGTGGGTTTAAACTTCCTAAGGATGGCAARTATCATGTCACTGATTGCTCTATTTCTTAATATTTTTCAGAAATGGAAAAATTTCAGGGTTCGGAAGGCAAGAAGGAAGATGAAGAAAAGAAATATCTTGATGTTATTAGCAACAAAAACATAAAGCTGTCAGAGAGAGTTCTGATTCCTGTCAAACAATATCCAAAGGTACTGTAAATCTAGTCTGTCACTTGTTTAATATTTTTAATAGAATGATGAAAGAATTATACACTTAACCATTTTTATTTACTCATAATATGCAGGCTTTGTGATATATAAAAAAAAAAAAAAAGAAATGAAGCTGCTATTTAAAATTACCTGTTAGCTATTACATGTTTTAGCTTCTGTCTCAGGGTCATTCAGAAATACAATTAAAATGAATGAGATTTTCTTCAGCTTCAGGTAGGTTTTGTAGATGGTTCTTAAGCACTGCTGAGGCTTTTTCTCAGCGTTTCTTTTTTTGCACTGTATCATTCTTTTATAAAATAAAATCCCAGGTACCAAAGAAAAAAAATGTTGCAGTAACTCTGAATAGCTTCCTCATAGAAAAGTTGGGGGATTTTCTTTGGTGTAATAAGTTCTAAAAGATCAGGTGTYAGGATTACTGCAGGCTGTGACTGACAATGTTCATTGCTGTTTATAAAAATGAAATGTCTTAGCACCTCAGACTTTATTATTAATGCTCATTACTACATACTCTGATTTAGAAAAAGGATTTTATTTCTTGCAAAATTCAGCTGCTTGGTGGAAATTTTAGTTGTTATTTTTCTTAAGAGAATGTTGATGTTTTGGAATTTGGGTGTTTGTTTGATTTTCTTGTACAGTTTTTTTATTTTGCATAAAGGTTGTTCTAATACTATTCATACTGAAATTATAAATACCTCCATTTGTCTCCAGAATATTTTTCCTTGTTGATTTATTATCSCATGATATTTGGTTCACCATTAGCYTTGATTACACTCTCAKCTTTTTGCTTTATACTTTCATCAGAGCAATAAATTACAATTGGTAAAAAGCTAATCAAACAAAATGAAAGGTGTAAAAAAATTGAGATTCAATGATTCTAGCTGACATTTACCTCCTAACTAGCGAGTATAAAACTGAGATAATGTAATAATCCAAATGGTAAAGACCTTAGAAACACATACAGTGCTATAAGGAATTACTTTCTTGCTGCACTGCCTGAGGTGCTTTGCCTTGATTTGTGGTATTTTGTGTAAATGCTGTAGGTGACCTGACGTTTTTAGTCAGGATGTATTATTGCTGTAACTTCATAGCAGAAGTATGATAATTATTCAGAATACTGTTTGATGAAGATAGTAGAATGAAAGACAAACTATTTAAAAGACAAAATGCTATCATCTATCCAATATAGCACCTGAATRTGAATTAATTAGCTTCATTTACTTTAATGAACTTGTCATATTAATGAGTAGTAAAAGATAGAAGACATTTTTTACRGCTTTTGAGCAGTGAAGCAAAAAARAMTCAGTATGATGGAAATTAAATACTTACTCAGTAATGCAGAATAATCTCTTGCAATATTTCTGTAGTTGATTTGCTASCAATATTCTGTGCTTGGCATGGAACTATTCCCAGAACTGTAGGCTTCTGATACTATCTCTAGTAACCATCTTTCAAAGATTGCATTTGCCRTTTGTATCAAACTGCTGATTGCTGTGACCCAGTACCTTGTCTTTTCTTGACAATTGTATACAGTAGTCAAATCAGTACTCACTGGTTTCTTCAGATTGTTTTATAAATAATGAAAAAAGTAGAAAATAATTAAAGAGGATTAGTTTTATGTATTTGGTAGAATATGRTAATAATATTCTATGCAGTTGATCAGACTTGTATTTATAAGCAATTAACATAAWTGCCATATGATTTCACTTGAGAGGCATTCATATTTGAAAGAGCATTASTTTAAATCATTCATTCATTGTTTGCCAATAAGTTTTTTTGGACAGTGTTGGGTAAGTGTGTTCTGTAAATAAGAAGAAAATGTCCAAGTGTATAAAAATTTTAGAAACAAACTTCTGCCCAGTTAAAAACCACCTAAAAAACAGCTGAAAAACAAGGATCTAAAATAGAGACAGGGTGTTAGTTGATACTTCAGCAAAGATCTTTTCTGAGATGAATTATCTTAAATACCAGCAGCATAGGTAAAAGCAACATCTCRTTTGCACACATTCCACCATGCAGCAGATATTTTTAATGCTCTCAGAATTTCTCTTGAAACAGTGATGCAGTGTCTTGCATTAGTTGATCCTTCTCTCTATCCCATAATGCTTTTTCTTTTTACTTTCATGGTATGTGAATTACGCCTAAGACTTGTAAGCAAATTACCTCATGGTTTGTTCAAAAATACTTTGGCACGTACCAGTTGAATGTTGTATTTCTAACACATCATATATGGAAAATGAGTAGGTTATTAAGAAAAAAAAAAAGGAAGGATAGAGACTAAAATCTGAAGTGATCTTTTACCTGAAAAACAAAAGTGAC
>NW_026623341.1:512260-518245 GCF_030028575.1 Malurus melanocephalus | reverse complement strand
CCCTTTGGTATTTGGTGTCAGCTGAGACTGACTTGTGTCTCCTCCCAACTCCTTGAGTATCCCCAGACTCCTCTCAGGTCAGGTGGGGTGAGGAGCAGAAAGGCTTTAACACTGCAAATGCTGCTCAGCAATATCAAAAACATCTTTATGTTATCAGCATTTTTTTTCAGCACAAATCCAAAACACAGCCCCAGACTTTGAATAAAATGAGCTCTACCCCAGCCAAAACCAGCACAGCATCTTCTACTATTTGAAAGATTCAGTATTAACATATTATTGCTTTATATTGTTTTATGATTCATAAATTCATGACTTTCAGCAAATAACTTAGACAAACTCAGCAGTGCTAAAAAATTCATTGTGAAGGATGAAATTTTCTGTTGTTGTTCTATCTTTAACATCTAACTCAGACAAGTAATATGATTTTTATTTAGCATTCTCATTCTTTCATGTTTTGTTTCTCTCAAACCTGGTGGTTGCTATTGTGCTTTCAAAGCAGCTGTTGTCATATTAATCATATGCAGGTGATTTATGTGTTTAGTTCACTTTTAAGTAAGATTAGGTATACTAATAGGTCCATTATATGGACTGACAAGACAATAGAAAATTTATAAGGGGAGTGGGATCTGGACTGTTAGCTGAATGAGCAGCCAGAACTTCTATCTGTGATTTATGTTGCTCTAATCAGGTAAATACCTTGTTGTTGCATAAGGCAGAAGGAACATTTGAACTGTCACTAATCCTGTAGATATTTCAGGAGACTAAAAGAACTGCAATATATTTAATAAGAGGAARCAGAGCTACGTATTTAACTACAGAATGGAGATTTTTACTTGCCCTGCCAGTATTTTTTTTTTCTCCTATGTAAGTCAAGAAGAACCTTTGTATTTGGCAAGATACTCGAATTTGAATTGATGGCAAACTAAATCTAAAGATTTTGCTGGTTCTGTATTTCAGCTGAGTTCCTTAAAGAGAAGTTTGAACACTGGAGGGTAGAAAATTATTAATTTACATTAAATGTATTGTACTGAAATTGATCCTGCAAACAGTTGTATAAATAAAGAATGCTTGCTCGTATAACTTGAAAGATTTCTACTCCTACCTGGTCWTAATGAAATAACTGAACATGCATCTTTGTAACAAAATACTGCTTTTTACTTTATAAATGTACAGGGAAGTTTCAAAATTCCTTTTTAGTTGAGGCAAATTTTGTTTTCATATGTAAGTGTAATTGTCACTCAGAATCTCTGATCTACACAACACCAGAAAAACAGGGGCAAAAAGCCTCTTTCAGTACTGAGTTTAATATGKAGTTTATTAGTTATTAGTTATTTGATTTTTCATTACATTTCTATTTCTGGAGTCACTGATATAAGGAAAATTATTCCAGAAAGTTTGTATAAAGTGTTTTAGTACTTAAGGTTCATAAAAAGCTGATGAAAAGATACTTGAATAAATATTCTTMGCTGTTGAAAGACCAGGCCTTATTAAGCACTCAGATAGCAGAAGGATCTTTGAGTTTTCTAATACTTCATTTCTGCTTTTTACCAAGTTCCCTATTAAGGTATAATTTCCATTTTGATCATTAATTATATTTCAAATATACTAGCAGAAATATTTCAAAATTTATATTATAGTTTTTTTTCAATATTGTTGACTTTTTTCCTTCATATAAATAGCTGTAACCAAGATATTTACTTACATCTCTTCCATATGAATTATCCATCTAATTCAGGTAAGTGAATCAAAYATGTGAATATTGAAATATGTTCAATATTTGAGGTTTAAAGAGAGAAAAGTTGGAAAAGTGGTTATCTTCATTTTTGTTTGTCTCAATATCTTCCTGTACTTAAGCTGAGAGAAAAGGCAAAACCTCTCAAACCTCAAAGCCTTATTCACRTCTCGAAAGTTTTCTTGTGAGTGGTTCAGTTCTGCTATTCAGTGCAGTTTTTCAGTATTTGTAATTGCACTCAAGACCAAAAGTAGATACGAATCTTCYGTTCTATTTAGTGACAATAGGCATTTGGAAAATTCAGACAAGTACTTTAGCTGTACTTTCAGTAAAGTACGTGAAAAAATTTCACACACAGTTTGTTTTTTTTTCCCCCCAAGATACTTAGGACCGATCTTTCATCCATCTTTGTCCTTATCTTTTCCAGGTAGGTTCAGGAAATGAACCCTGAGTCTAATGCTTCTAGGGATGATGTCAATCTTACAGAGTTCTTGAATGGTTACTGGAAATAACCTTTTATTCTATAAAAAATAACTTCTGTCCCCATTTTCATTAATGCTTTGTTTGTTTTCATAACACTGCAGCTGAAATCAGCTCCCACAGCATTAACTACCTTCTTTATCATGCTGAGAAATTATTTTCTGTACAGACCTCTTTAAAAATTGTTTCATAAAATTGTTCCTGACTGTAGAGAATAAAGAGTATTCCAGATAGAATTTAGAGATTTGCCTTTATGTTTAACTACCCATAGCTGTATAAATCTTTTGCAATGTAATTAAAACAGTATTAACATAGTTTAAAACAAGTAGTACAAAAAATATTCCCAAATTAGGACTTCTTTCCCCTCCTTTGATTGGAAGATTTTGAAAGTTTTCATGGGATATCTTTCCTTTATTTGTACATGAAAATACATAGTTCAGCCTCATCCTTTRTTGTTTTCTTCCTTTAAGCAGGGACACTTAATTGCTACTTAGTGATTTACTGGGACTTACTCAGTTCTGTTGTAGTGGAATGTGGTATTGCCTTCCATATTTCAAGGCAGACTTTTAGAGTAGTTGTAATTTAACATTTTGCATTGCAGAGCACTCAAAGGCCAAAACTAAGATGGAAACACCCTTTGTACTCAATACACTTAATAAATACACGGGTCTTTCTCCAAGGAGCTGACAATATGGAAAACACAACATAAGAAGAAAACGGGACAAATAAAAAGATCAGCAGGAGAAAGCTGGTAGCAAACTTGTGGAATAGAAACAGGTCCTAGCCACTCCCCAGTGGGAATGTTGGTCTTGTTTTCTAAGCCACCAAAACTCTTAGATTTCTTTCTATTCTTCTTTATTATTTCTATTTGAGGGGGGAAGAAAAATACAATTTATAACACTGCTTGAATAAATTTGAGAGTGGGCAGGAATTCATTCTGCTTGAATGAACAGTTCTAACCAGGAGTATGATTTCATCTTAATGGAACACCGGTTGTGTATGACTGATTGTGGACATGTGCTCCACCTACATCCAGACATATTTGKKTTTTTKTTYTTTTTTGCAATTGCAGCAGCAYTGTTTMTTTCTCTGCTCTTTTTATTCATTGATGATTTGGGGGCTAAATTTAGTCTTCAGTWTCATCAGTGTAAGTTCAGTATTTTCAGAGGAATCTGCTTTTGGAGTCTGAGAGGGGTTCGGAAAGCAAGTCTGTTGGTGGTTTATGACAAGAATTCTATTTGCCTGTGTCGCTTCTTAAGGATTAAAAAAAGGAAGAGTAAAAATAACCTTTTGTCTAAATATACAATAAATCAGATCTAATAAAGCTTTCAAATTGGATCTGGGCTGTGTGAGAGCGGTAATGCAAAGTATTGGTACAGTGAGATTTATCACAGTGCCCTTGACTTCAGCAGGAGCAGAACTAAGCCAGTGATGTGTACTGATCAAAAAGCTCACCTATTGGTGATTGGTTGTGATTGACTTGTTACAACTTTTTTTCCTCTAGCTTTTAATAGGATTAGTTGCCAGTTAGATGAGTTGGCTTCTCTAACATCAACATCTTAAAGTTGCAGGGCAGTGGAAGAAAAGACTTTTTGGCAAACTGGTTCTATTACATGTCTGGGCTTTTCTGTGTCCTTAAAATTCAAGTTTAAAAAACTGTTAAGGTATGCAAGCAATAAGTAGAACATTGTTGTGCTATCAACACTGCTTCTAGCACAAGTCCCAAACACAGCACYATCCTGACAGTTATGAAGAAAAGTAACTCCAGTCAGCCATATCCAATACAGCTTTTCCATTAGAAGTGCTGTTATCATATAGGATATGAGGTTTTCCTTATTTTAGTAGTGATACTATTTCATATACATATTTTTAATAATAATAGTAATGTTTTTAATAAGGAAATACAGTACAGTGTAAATGTCATGCTATTTATTTTATGTTACAGTCTTATGTGTTAGCAGGGAATGGAAGAACAGTAAACTAATGACTTTAAGCAAAGTAGTAGCATTTAAAGAATGTTTCAGAAGCTTGTTAAAGTTGCTATTAAAAGAAATATTTACTTCCTTTCAAACTTTAAAAAWAAGATTGAATATTGAAAGAAACAAAATGCATGATGCTTGAAACTTACTGCAACAGGTAGCTGCTGGTCRTTTTTTCATATACCTTCATTATTCTAGTCTAAACTGATACAATGTGTTGTAACTGCAGAATCTGCATTGGCTTATCAGTTCTTGAAAGCAAATGCATTTCTTTGTCTTACACAAGCACTCCTGAAGAATGTTTTTACCTCTTGAAGCTGAAGCAGTTTTGTGGCTCTTCAGGCTTTTTTCTTTGTAGAAGTGGTGTTACAAGGTCACTTCAAAGTAGTCATTAATGTAATTTATAATAATTCTCATCTAAAGTTAGCTAATTTTTTTTTAAATTGCTTATAAATTATTAACACAAGATACAGTGCTCTGCCTTGCTCCTTTTACGACAGACCTAATTACTAGACAGGAGGCAACRCAGCTCATCATCAGCAATTCAGGTTTCTGTGGTACCTAAGCACACAAGCAGTTCCTTGAACTTCAGAGCTAAGGAAACTTTTTGTGCACATTTGTGTCTTTTACTTACCTGTGAGCTCTGATTTGATGTTTCACTGATGGGTATAATGACAAAAATTTCGTCTTCTGTGGATTTTCAGATCTCTTTCAATAAGAACTTAAGGTACAGCCTGTGGCTTAGCTTGAACATGTCCTTCTGTCCAGCTCTATGCCCTCTCCAAACTTCAAAGGTGTTACTTGTCTTTGAAATAGCCTCCTCTTTCAACCTGAGTTGAAGTAAAGCTTTGAGCTCAATAGTTACTAGGGAAAAAGACTGCACAAGGCAGATGATCACCTTGCCTTGATTCCCCATGAAAGGCTTGGAAATTACATGGCCCCATGAGTCATTTGTCTCCTCACACAGGGYACAGACAAGGCCAATTACAGCAGCAGGACAGCCTTCTCCACAGCCCGTGTGCTCCAAGCAGAGTGAATGTGAATTTTCTGGGCCAGTTAGTTTAGTGACAAGGTTTTGTTCCACTTCAGGACTGCCATTTGAATGGTTTTGTAACTCCTTTGCAATGTCATGGATTTTGGTGGCTTTCTCCCTGTTTCTCAAGCTTCCCATATACCATCAGAAAACTTAGGAACGTAACTGTGTGTTGTTATATAGGGGAATATGGTAGTGAAAGGAATTTACACTCAAAATGCTCTTACCTGCTGAGTTTCAGCTGTTTAGCCTAGTGTGTGTTAGGCCTCAGCTGCCTTCTTTCCTGTTTTTTTATTCACCCTGAGCAAACAAAACAAACAGGTGATGCTTTCAAATAATGCAAATACTAAAGGATATGCTCTTAATAGTGAAGAAATCTGTTTCATGAATATATCTTTCATGTGTGTTTTATTAAAACTTATAAAAATTGTGTCTTCMATTTTCTGCCTACATAGCTGTTGCGGTTTGGAATGCTGGCCAAAAGCCAGGCACCCACAACACCTGCTCATTCGCTCTCCCCCACCACCACACCGGGTAGAGAAGAGCRAAAGGGGAAAAAACTAACAAARASGTTCMTGAGTTGAGATAAGGAACGGGGAGGAAAACACTTGATGGACAAAACAGGCACTRCTTAAATAATCAAGAGAATTTATTACTAACAWAGTCAGAGGAGGAGAATGAGAAATARAWTACARCCCTCAAAGACACCGATCTTCTCCCCACTCCCTCCCGCCTTCCCACATACAACAAAGCAGCAGGAA
>NW_026623341.1:443635-511106 GCF_030028575.1 Malurus melanocephalus | reverse complement strand
CCAAAAACTGGGCCAAGTAAAACCAACACAATAGCTTGATAGTAGCATTAGTATGTAAACTGTTTCAGGAACACATAGAATCAATTGCAAGCATGTTTATTTGATAGATTTAGGTTTTCAGTTAACAACAGAACCACCAGTTTATCTGTGGTTACCACAGTTTTTTGGTTTGGTTTTTTTTTTTTTTTTTTTTTTAACTGTTATGTATCCGTGGTTTCGGATTGTGAGCCACAGGAAAAATACTACAAAATGGGTGGAAGCCATGCCATCCCTCTTTTATTTAAGGGAATGTAGCAATTCATGGTTCTGCCACTTATACATTCTTAAAAAAAGGTGAGGGGGAGACAATTCTTCYGTTGCTTTTCCTAGATGTGAAGTCATGGTTTTGTTCCAACAGGATGAATTTAGAATAGGTGACAAATACAGCAAAAATATGTTTCCAACTACCTTCTGAGATCCTGATCCTGCTAGTCAGGTCAGGAGTGGATAGCACTAAGGTAGATACTGTCACCCATGACTTACTCCACTACCAGAAATGTACACCATGGCATACACAGCATAATTGCACACCATTTGCTYGCTAATCACTGATTTCCAAGCTAATAGACCATCTACTGTCTGATGAGAGAAACTGTTTATTGTCTTTRTCAACTCAGCAAGAGAGAATTAAATCTTCTTCACCTGGTTATTTTTACTCAAGAAAGATTTCCCTGAAGTAATGCTTAATGAAATAGTAAAAGAAAAATTATACAGGCTATAGAGAATTGTTCAATAGTGATGATAATAATAAATATGTTTCTTAGAAGTGAAAGAAACACAGTTTTAGTTTTAAGTTATTTCTCTGTCATTTGTTGAGAAAAAAGCTGGTGGGTAGCAGAAAGCTAGAGAAAGCCCTTTTTTTCTGGAAGACATAAATTTATTACTGCCTTAAACAGCAATGAATTCTTGCTGTCTTTTTTCTTTCCTCTGGTTTTTTTTCTGATATATTGGAAATATTGTTTCCCATTGTATAGCCTTAGGCTGCTCCTTATCACTTTGCTTTAAATACTTATTTTTAGGATTGAATGGAAGTGGACTTTGGAAGAAATACAGTTTTTTCTGTGCAAGCTGTAAAACTTCATCTCAGTCACTCACCTAGGTACCATCTACAGTAAATGTGTAACTTTTTATATGGATATAAAGTGGATATAATTAAGACCACATTTTATGTCATGTCCTAGCATGATGCAAGGCAGTGCTTTTTTGTTTTGCTGGTTTTCAGATCCAAGAGTCTGCATTCTCAGTGAAGCATGTCCAATGAGTATGTCATGTTCCATAAAATAATCAGCATACTTAAGTGGGCAGGTTATCTGCAGATTCCCAAGGTATTCAGGTACTTTAATGGGTACCAGAAATCACACYGTATTTTTCTAGATAAATATGTTCATATATGAAACTTAAAACACTGATGTCTGGTGGCTTTTTTTTTGCCAAAACATCACCTGACATTTGGTGTCTATGAAACTCTCTTCTTACTCATGATAGTATTTAGATATTTCTCTAATGGAAACCTCAGTTTTCCAGAAATCCCTGATATCATGTCTGGGTGGGAAGATGGGAAAGGTGTTTATTATATACAGTAACTGTTGTCTCCAAAAGTAGCAAAAATAAACATTTTTAAGTCCAAACATTAATTAGTTTTGGGATGGGTTTTGTCTTGCTGAATTGTCTTGGTTTAGTCTCAAATTGCTTGTGATTTACACTGTGTAGCAGACGAGGGAGTTACAGAATTTAAAAGTAATTTAAGATTTAAGCCATTTTTAGCTAAGTGTCACCAGTGAAGCCATTAACAACTGTGTTGTGCACTCCAGTGTAAGAGCAGCTAACTCACAATGAGCAGAATTATAAACCCCTGTAATGAGGAGTTTGTAAYGTAAGTGCTGACACTAACAGAGCTGTAGAGGCAGGAGTGGTGTCACTGTAATTAGCTTAGTGCTAGTACAAATCATGTTTTATTATTCTTTCAGCCTCTGCAAGAAGAGATGGTTTATTTCTTTCAGGTATAATTGCATTTGTCACATTTTTTGATATTGCAAAAATCATGCGAGCATAAAAAGGCAAGATGACTTTCAGAGCACTTAGCATCACGTTGTTTGGAATATCATTAGAGGGAAGAGATGACAGGGGAAAACGTGGAAAACAAAGCTTTCAAGTTTTCAGGTATTTTCTGCCTTTATTATTATTATTTTTTAAGATTCCTTTTCAGAAGAAAAGAATAGCAAAATGGGAACACAAAAAGTGTACTGTCATGGATATACTGAAGGATGATGTATGGGGAGGAGGAAATCTCTATAAATCCTTTTCTGATTGTTCACTCAATGAAGAAAGAAAATTTTATATTTTTTTCCCAGGAGCAGATTACCAGAACATTCCATGTCTCTGCAAGGATGTGTTTTGTTAGGCTCAGGCTCTCGCTCACAGACCAAGTGCATGGAGTCAGGTGTGTCTGCAGGAGCAGAGCTGGGTGCATTTGTGCTCCACAATGCTGAATTTGTCTTCTTAGTCAGAAATATGATTCAATATTCTCTGGAGTGAAACTGCCAAGATTTTCTTGACTTACAGAAAGGAAAGTGCAAAAAAAAAAGTGGTGTTATAAAGTCTGCTGTGAGTGAGTGGTCAAGCTTACTGTGRACATATTCTCYTCAGCAGTTAATTTCTGCCTGGAAAGAAATAACTGTAGCATCAAGGYGTTATTCTAGAAAAAAGAATCTATTTTTATGCATACTTGGGGAAGGAATGATGGTGGGGCAACCAATGTGTTTGTCTGCTGCCAGTAGAAAATGATTGCCTACATGCTTGTGTCCAGTTTTAATTCTCCAAATATAAGGAAGACTCAGACAAATTAATTCCAGAGGAGGACTGCCAGGATCCCCAGTGGCTGGAGCGCTTGCTCTGTGTGGAGAGGCTGAGGGAATTGGACTGAATAAGTCAGGAGGAGGAATTGTCTCCAGAGGACCTAAGAGCTGCCTTCCTGATATCTGCAGRGAAGGTGTTCAGGAGATGCTTCACAATGGTGCATCTTGGGGGAATGAGAGGGAGCAGCTGTAGCTTGAAACAAGAAATGTTCAGCCTGGATAAAATGAGAAACTTTAATCAGCATGAGTGAAGCCAAGGAGCAGGTTGCTTAGAGAGGCTGTACAGATAGAGGATATTCAAATAGTACTTGGCTGCAGCCCATTAAAACATAGCATCTATAAATTGGCTTACTGGGGTTTTTAGCAGGTTTTCATTTTTTTAATCCCTACTGCTGTAGTTGCAATAGCTCTGAGTTCACGAAGCAATTGCCAACTGAAGACTCAGATTTCTGAGTGGGTTGAGTAACTTCAGTGTTTTTATAGATCTTTGTTAGCAGCATTCAAGTAGTGAATTTAGAAGTGATTTACGTGTAGCAAGAACTGCTCACAGAAGTAGAAATACTCCTGGTTCTGCCCAGGATAATGTTACTAGGGTTTTTGACTATACAGAAGCCTTGCATATGAACCTAAAAATAAAGAAAAGGGAAAAAAAAAGCCCCATATTTTTTTTCTCCCATTATCAAAAGTAGCCTTCAAAATAAAGAGAGGAATTAATGAAAGTAATACCAGTATAAAAACTATTTTATATAGCAGAGACTTGGTTGCTTTCATATAAGAGCTGGCAAGAGAGAACTGCCAAACAAATCACTTTTAACTGCAGATATTCAGTGCAATAAGAAAACAAGAATATTTTAAAATAATATATTATTTACTTGCATTTCTGAGGTATTAAGAAGTGCTGTAATCTCAAAACACATTTTTAGTCAGACAAGAAAATGAATCTTAATAACAGGATGCATCTATTAATTTGACCTTTCTACTGCAAATAGTATCATAAGGGATGAATTAACTGGTACCACCAAGCATAGTAGCTATGATCTGGGGAAGGAGATTCAGAAATAACTTCTGAGATAACAATTTGACTTTTATTTATCACTGAAGATTGTGATAAAGAATTGAAGTACYTTGGAAACTATAAAAAATTCTGCTGATGTGTTGCCCTTTCATGCTTGTCATGTTTGGCTAAAGATACTCCTGGAACAACAGTGGGACTAGTCCCTTTATTCCAGTCAGAGAGGAAGGAGGAGAGAAGGGACTCTAGAAAGGAATCCAACTCAGCTATGTTCCACATTCCACTGTTCCCCCAAAACCCACGTGAGCAGACTGTATGGTGTAGAGTTTTATAGGAAGGCACTGAGTAAGAGGTTTTTTCTTTTTCTGAGAGCACTTACATTTCTTGTAGGTTGCTAAATGTTAAAATGTTCTCTCAATTTTGTAAGACTAGAAGCTTACTTAAAGAATAAGAAAATRGCTCTTCCAGGATAAATAATTTAATCCTAAATATTCATATGGAAAATAAGTTTCCTAAAAGCATCATTTACCTTTTTTTTTTTTTTTTTAGGAAGCAGACAACTTCTACTGTAAAGTTAGGGAAATGGAAACACCTAAGGAAGGGTAGTTATTGCACTCTCAGAAGTACCAACTGAATATAGAACCTGATCAAAAACACAGAAAGCCATTGGAAATGCCTCTCCAGCTCAGTTGTTCCTCTAAAGGTGTTTGTTTGAAGATGTTAGCTCTCTTTACCCACATTTCTTCTTACTCCTTGGAACCAGAGGTTTTATTCCCTGGTATTTGCATTTTCTGAAAGCAGAGCCTCATAGGTCTACTGTTCTTTCGAAATTTCTGTATAAAATTAAAGGATGTTACTATGGAATAAGAGATACTCAAAACCAAATGTTTGTTGCATAAAAATTGCACATGGGTGCACACGTAGGAGGACCTTTTAAGATGAGCAATTCCYATGACATATCAACTGACAAAAGATGGCTAATTTTACCATCATCAGTAWGGGAAAGGTTTGTGTTGCATAGAGACAATATGCAAAGATTCACAAACTGCCAAACAGATTATCATAAGGAAACATATATTTTACATTTTTATTCATATGTAGTACTATCCTGTACAAAAACAAACAAAAAAAMCCCACACTAGACTGCTTGTAAATTAGGCTTTTATAACAGATAAATTATTTTTTTCCAATGGAATTATGCTCCTGAGTTTTTATTGTAAACTGTGTCCTTATGTCTAGAAAACTGGATCTCTATCAGCTCCCCTGTCTTATCCTCCCCCATCCCAAAAAGATATAAATACGGCTTTTTCCAGTGCCAGTGAGAAAATAAGAGTCAATTTTGCTTACAGGTTAACTTCCTGATATAGGATGATGGGGATGTACTGATGGGGTGTAGAATAGGCTAGTTCATGCATTTAAGAAAGTCATCTGAGCCATATTGCAGCTGCTGATCAAAGGCTTGGAATAGGCTAAAGAGAATAGTGGAGGTCATCTTTAATTCAAGTTACTGTGTTGTTACAGCAGYAGCACTTCTGCTTCACCTTTTCTGGTAGTCCCTGTTAGTTTCAGTTGTTACTTGAAAAATTCTTGAATCYTCTGGTGGTTGTGGCTTCAGTRTCGCTAAGGGTCAAGCTCCTGTTTCAAACAGTTTGCGGTTTTCTTCCCCCTGATAAGCTAGTTTGACTGCTCCTAGTGTATGCTGTTGTAAAAGTGGTGTTTGTACAGTATAAACTGAAAAAAATGTATAAAAGATTTCTAGAAGTTACTTTGAGTACTAATTGTGTCTTCTTTGCTTACTGTCTAGTGTTTTTTTATCAGTGTCATTAAAYAGATATAGTAATGCAAAATGTAGTCWTTYTTTCTCTCTCTCTCCCTCCCCTTTCTTTAGGGGATGCTCCTGAACTGTGTTTTTGCAGCTATGATATTGAGTACATGGTACATCCATGATAACTACATCTTGRATGTAACATCCCAAAAACAGACTCCGGTTTTTACAGGAGACCAAGTCTGGGCAATTTTGAAGTACTTAGAGGAAGTTTTTCCCTTAAATCAGAGATTCTGTTGCCAGCTGACCATCATAAGATGTCACTGCTCTTTGATTTTTACAGGGAGTGATTACATCCATAACCATTCGTATTATTTATATTTGGATAAGTAGCCCACAGGAACATTTTTCTCATTTATCACACTCTCTTGTTTAAAATATATAATGTATAAGGAAAAGGAATACTAACACACTAGTGTTACATATTATGTAGTATCTTTTGTATATGAAGACTGCATTTATGTAATWAAGTGAACAAACAAGTCACCAAGGACTTATCACAACAAAATTTGTTGGGTTTTGGGGATGTGTTTTTTTTTTATTCAAATGAGATCTCTCTGGAAACAGGTATTAGTCTGAAATGACATTAAAAATAAATAGTTCTCAAGTATAACAGCTTGAAATTAATGGCATATTAGGAATTTGGTGATGACATTACAAAAACTTGCATATATTTTACATTTTTATGTGATCTGTTTAGTTTTACTGAAGACACTGGGAGCACTCTTTGGATGCATAAGAATAGTTTCTTTTTTTCTAGAACAAAGACTTCTTTGTTCTAGAAAAGAGAGCAAGGAAAGTACAAAAAAAAGTGGTATTATTGAGTCTGCTGTGAATTAGTGTTCAAGCTTACTGTGAACATATTCTCTTCAGCAGTTAATTTCTGCCTGGAAAGAAATAACTRKMRYMWMRRSSMYRTWTTKYKMWMWSWRRWRWMRYSWRAWMTMTWKWRAAAWAKAGTCTTTTAACAYGARTGGGTAAATGATAAGTAATTGTTTTTTCTTCAGTAAGTACGCTGTTTCTCATTTTTTTAATAACTGCCTCCTTCATACTTTTTAAACTAGGGAAATTGGAAAAAAACATATGCTGATTCAGTCTGGTGCTATATATCTGTATGTAAGAAGTGTGTCAGAAACACCAAATATCTCCTTCAGGAATGATGAAAATACATAGACTTGGATTCACTAATGTAAAACTTTTCTTCACCCTGAAGCTTCTTGATTTCATGGCCTCTGTAGTTTGTTAATTATTTGAGAAATGAGCTAAGTTAAAGTTGGTGGTTTATCACCAAGTACAATGGCTTACAATGAAAACCRGTAGTGTAGGACTCGGGAGATACTGTGATATACCTGTTAACTGCCCACCACTTTTTGTARGCATTTTTCAGTTGTAATGTTTCTGTAACATTTATCAGTGTTGTATAACTTATAGGGAGAATGARGTACTTGTGTTTTGGCTGGGAGCTGATCATGGGTACATCCTAATTTTTTCTTGCRTGACAGGGGGAATATTCTCTGAAATTCACAGAGGAATAGCAGTAACAGTACTTCCAATAATTATTATCAGCTAACTTTGCAGTAAGTCGTGAAGAAAAATAGTGTACTGGTCTTAAAAGGAAATTTAAAAAAAATTAAAGATTATGAGAAAACAAAGAAGAATTGTACTGTTTTTCTTTCCAGGCAACAGAAGGCCAATGGTTATTTTGTAGCTTTAAGGATTTTTTTTGAGGTCTGTGGTTAGAAGATGTRGTAGATTTCATGTGAATTGTTATTACTATGTTATTCTGGCATCCAGTGTATTTGTCAAGTTTTAAATGAAATTTTCAACAAAGGAAGTTTAAGGCCATCATTTGACATATATCTTGTGTTAATTCAAAAAACAGTGAAAAGAGGTTGTTATTGTATCTATCTGTAGCAGTGGAAAACAATTTTAGTAGGCTTTGGAATAAATACATATAAGATGATATRCATTTTTCAACTGAGTCTGACATCTGACTTCATGAATAAAAAAGACCCTATTAATCATGAGGTGATAGAGTCACATACATTGTATTTATCATTCTTGTTGGAGAGTAAGTTGTCTCTTGTTAATGTTTTGAGGAAATGCATAGTAATTATACAGAACAAATAACTCAAGAATGTARAAAATAGAGTTAACTTGTGTGGAAGCTTAAATGTTAGTCTGTATCTTTTATGCTGTGCTTTACAAATTATAGTGTGTGCATGTAGGAAATGTAATTTCTTCATCTATAATTGAGCAGTATACATATAGGAGTGTGTATGTGAATAATAGTTAATTCCATGGCCTGAAAACATCTTAAGCTAACTATGTAAATTTGATATCCAGTGTCAGATGTGCTCACACAATCTATGGAGAGTATGCAAGGACTCTGCAGCAAGGATATAGAAATAGTATTTTCAAATAACCTTTAATAGTACAAATGAACAATCAGTTCAACATCACAGTATTTATTCCCTGGAGRTGACACTGCATGTTGGCATGTATGRCCAGAGTACAYRGGGAGGTTTATCACTTAACTGGGAGCACAAGACTATGGATATTTATTGAAAAACTCATTTTTGATCTGCACCAGATAATTTTGTGGGAAACAATCTTTACTTCTGGGTAGATTTTCAAATACCACCTGGCTCATATTTTCCTCGAAGCAAGCAGAAGTCATGACTAGCAGACATCTATTCTGATGTGCAAGTGAAATGATTTGACTATTTCAGTTGATTTGTAATAATGGTTTAGAACTTCGAGTTTGTACACTCCGTCCAACCTAATTTTGTACATATTATACATAGCTCTTGGGAATTCTGAATGTTTTACCTATGCCCTTAGAGTCTCCAAAGAAAGGAAAGATTCAAAGACTTACTTATAATGAGTTGATTGCATAAATTACCTTCTAGTCTTTCTAGTGTAAGACAGTTTTCTTCTCCCCTTTTTGCACCTCTTCCATCATTTTCTTGTGACATTCARTGCATTACATTGAGAGATGAAGTTTTCTGTAAGTATTAGAAATAATATTGTAACAAATAGTGAAAATTTGGGATGCCATCTTACTAAGCTGAACAGTCTACTCGAAGTTAGAGGATCACAGACTAGACTCCYTTGACAAAGTTTGAGGCAACAGAGAGCACTTAAACAGGAATCTCTAAGTGTTTAACCAATCAGTGTATCCTTAAGTCTAACAGATCTTATTTTGTTAAAGCTTCCCACCTCTTTTAGAGATATCCACTCTAGTAATGCTTTACTGCTGCTCCATATTTTTCTTCTGTCTTAAAAGTTCTGAAATATGTCAGTGTCTCTTTTTTAGGTGTGTAACAGGACATTCTTGAAAACCACATTCCATGAAAATGGCTTTAAACTTTATGGMTAACAAGGTGTGTCAGTAACAAAGGGTATTTGCTATTTTTTTCCTTTTCATTATTTTAAAATAATGGTATACAAGCCCTTTGTGCTACAGAAGTAGTGTTGCCAGCTCTAGTTTGACATCAGTATACATTGTAAGATAGGAGTTATCAATGTGTACGCCAGGGTGACAGACTTCAGCTATTAGAGCTGAAAACCAATTTAGTACAAAACAGAGAGCTAAAATGAGATATGGCAGGGCTGATAGCATCATTTCCATAATCTTTTAAAAATCTTGTAGAAGATTTTTCTAATGGTTGTATTTTTCTGAGAGCTTGTTTTCTTCTGTTTCTTGCACATACCATGGTTTCTGGCTCTTGGTCTTTTGTACTAGGACCTAAGTCTATGACAGGTCATTGGTGAATGTTTTGGGTATTTTTGTGTGTAGGAGAAAGAGATACCTTGTGATCTACACTGTGGTAAAAGTGTGCATTCAGACTCAATGATCCACATTGTCCTTCTCAGTTCTGTGTGACTGTGAAAACTCCCCACATATTTTCAAATCACCGGTTAGGGAAATCTAGAACTGGAAATTGAAAATCACCCCTTTTCTCCCCCAAGCCCCTATTGCCCCCATGTCCAGGCAGCTGTAAGCATCAGACCTGAATGAATTTTGGCAGGGGGAAGAGGCAAAGGTGACCCTTATAGCACTCACCAGCAGGCAGTCACAGCCCTGCATCTGTGTGGGAACAGCAGGGCATCTTCACCTGCCACTGGTCTCTGCTAATACCAGTTATTTGCCCAATRAGTCATAAACTATGGGAGCAATTTTTGCAACCATAAACTAGGATTCAGTCGGAGCTGAAATTATAAATTATATATGTTCAGGAAGACATAATGAATTACTTTTTTATCAGTTGTCCTGAGTTACAGGACATGCAAACCACAGCAGCAATTGGCCTCTCAGCAATACAGTGGCTGCTAATTAACCACTGCAGTTCTCTTTCTCCCTTTGCAGACCTTTCTGTACTCTTGCTTAGCTTCCCATAGTGCAGTTGTAAAAGCTGTTTGCTGATGCTCTTGCTGGAAAGTAGCTACCACATGTGACTGGTTTTCTGAGCTGTTAGGCTGGGGAGGTGTCTGATGGGTTTTTAGGTGCACACAGGTTTCTCTCAGTTTAAAGGGRGTTCATTCCCTGCTTTTTCCGATATATTTAAAAATATTCCGAGATATCTGGCTATACCTGTGCATAGCAAATTGCATGTGTGAAATACACAGTCTCAAGCAGTGCCTTGCACATGAAGTGCCAAGTCATCGGCAGATGCAGTCCCAGTAATATCAGGGGCACAATTTTTCTCTTGGCTTCCTGCTAGTTGTAAAACTTTATAGAAGCCAGACTGCATAACAGGTGTTGCCCTTTTACTTTCTATATTCATTATATAGCAGACACCTGGTTATGTGTTTGTTTTGTCCATCCTTTAGTTAGTTATCCTTCACACACTCTTGTCTTTCCATCTGTCTATTTCAGACAGACCAGTTTGTCTCTATGATACCTAACCCTTCTTTTATGTTTTCCTAACAGCAGATGATGTGGATTCTTGTCTATATGTAGTATTTTGTCTTGACTGAATGYGTGTAGAATTTCTATGCGTGACCTTCATTTGGACACCTTCATTTTTTTCAGGTACACTTTTATCTTTCTGGAAACAAAAAAAAAATATTTTAAAGCTTTAATAATGTAACAGGAAGAAGTGGATATTTCAGAGATTTTTGTGCATAGGGGCTAATATTGCAGCATTTATGGATGGTGTTGRGTATTTAACTACATGTGGTAAATTACAGTGTAAGGGATTCAGTAGTCTGTGGATATAGCTGTTCATTTGTGCATATACTGATAGTTGTCCACCATAGATCTTTTCTTCTGACTCTGCTCCAGTGTTGTTCAGTACAGTATTTTATGCATCCTCTGTTAAGGAATTGTATTTATCGTTTCCAGGAGTACTGTCAATGCAACACTTTAGTGACCTCTGCAAGTCTGTCTGTCACTGTGTTTTCCGCTCTCTGACCCCTGAAAGATGTATGGTTCTTTCCCTCTTATTAGTTTCTTACATCCCACATCCTCCTCTTCACACGGAGGCTTGTCACCACTGAATTATTAAAAAACCTGCCTCCCACTCATATGCAGTCTAAACTGCATAAATTAGAAATGAAAGTTTTCCTTGTTACTGTGTCCTCAAACTTTAATTTTAAAAAKATATTGAATTCACTTTGTAAACATAACCCTTGTGTAATTGTTATTTTGAATGTTTCTACCCTAACTGTGCACAGGGTAGTGCTGCCTCAGGTCCTGCAGACTAAAGTCACTGTGACCATTAGGGTTGTATCCTGTACATCTCACCTTGGAGCTGAATTCTTATATATCAAAAAYCTGCTTTTTTCCTCCCGGTTAGATCCCACTTCCTTCTTGGATTATTCCTAGAAGAATAATACAGCTATCAGCTGTATGTGATAGCACAGAAGGACATAATAATTCCAACCAAGCACGTGGATATCCTGAGAATGACTTGCTCCAATATTTGTGTGTTGCTTGTAGACTATAACTGTGTGTCTCCACTAAATATGTCAGTGCTAATAGGCTTTTTAAAACACCACTGACTTTATAAAGCCATTAGAAGAGGATCTGTTCATTAGTACATGTGTTACTGACATTTGTTCACTTACAGCACAGCAAATTAAATAAATGCAATGGGAAAAAACCTTACATGCACTTAACCATGCAAATAATTAGTGTAATTAAATATGTTTCTTCAGGATTATTTGTGGAAAATTATTTAAAAAAAACTATGAAAAGCATTCTCAAATGCAAACAGCATATACTTATATGAGTACAGTTGCCAAATCTATCTGTTTTCATAAGTATATAAGAACATATTGACTTCCCTGATTTTCTATGTAAGTTCTGKTTTTTTTCTTGTGGTAATGACTGCKGCTTAATTGTTGAATAGATAACAAATCAAAATAATCAAAATGCTGAATAGTCTATCTGTTATGTTGGTGGGGACTGATCACAATGATAGGTATTTTATTTTATCATTTCCTTACTTATATTGCCTGATATATTTAAATTTATCTTACATAGTGTAATACATGCAATGACCATGCATTTTGTGCATATCAGTCTCTCTAATGCACTTCAGGTCTTAAGTTGTTACAAAAAAGTGTTTTCATATCACAGAATTTTATACTATGGCTACATTTCCATCCTAGGTTCAGAGGAAATTTTTTTTTTCTGGAATCTCAACATTTGATGTCCAATTGAGTTACACATACACAGCGGGCAAGTACCAGACATCAGTGCTATCACTGCAGAATAGCCCTCAAACCCTAATAGATGATTTAAGAGCTATATTTTAGTTTGTTTAGGGAAATGTGGCTAAAAACTGATAGTTGTCCATCAACAATCAATTTAGTATTACCAGAAGGTAACTTAATACATGAAAGTGGTCAGTGTGGGGGGAATGTSGTGGTGAGCTGTTCACTCTCCCCATGTCTCCATTTTTTAGTCAGCCTGTTTTTTTCCCCTTCTTTCCTTAGTTCCTTTCCCTTTTTAAATCCATAATGATTAAACAAGTGTTCTTTGGCAAATAAATACTGCTCTTCCAGGTTAGAGGGACAACATTTGATATTGTTTCTTTATGCATTAGAAAGAAGGCAAAAAAAAAAAAAGTTAAAATTTATGTACAACGTTTTTATGTGGTTTGTTATTCATAAGTTTTTATAGTTCTGAAAAATAAATCACTGTATTGCTTCAATGGAAAGTAATTTTTGGGTTGGAGATTAGAGCAGTAGTATATTTCTTTCAATCAAATCTTGCAGATTTATAAACATCAATACATCTGAGAGCTCATACAGAGTCAGCAATATCTTTTAAAGATTTATTGTTGCAGTAGCAGCATATTTGTGGAAATAATAAGGGGCCATATGCCACTTCTGAACTGCACCTGCAATTTGCACTGATGTCTGTTCAAGAAGCACCTGAGTGGGTTTAGTCTRTATGCCCTCTGAAACTGAGGTCAGCCAAAAATTGCCTGTCCATTTCAGTGCCCCATGAAGATTTGGTGACTTAAAAGTTCCTGCCTTTCTAAGTAGGGCAGATCAAAGAGAAAATGACAGTGTTGCTATAGAAATATTATACTTGGTGGATAGRAGCCATTAGCAGGAATTTCCTATCCTCTGGGCAGTTTCATGACTCTTGCTCCCACAGCTTTTTAAGCTGTGCTAAAATAATTTTCTCCCAGGCAGACTGATCCATTGAGTAGTTACTAACCTTGAAAGTAATACCTTTTTTTTTTTTTTTTAATATATTTTTAGGAACCTCTAATAGCTTGACATACTTTTTATTCTCTTCTTGATTATAACAAATGAGACATTCTTTAATTTTGGAGAAATGAACATATAATTTTCAGTACTTGATACATTCAACTGATATAGCAAGAATAAATTGTCCTCATTCAATTTTGAACCTGGAAAGATTTGTTGACAGTCTGTCATGTTATATCATATCACAGAAATTTCCATCTTGTGTAATGATCCTTCGTTATTATGGGAGGATGAGTGCAGCAGCAGGACATTTCTGCATAATATTTAGTCCTATGTAATATTTAGTCCCTCTGTATAAACTTTAGAACTCTCTTCCACATAGATTATTTTTCTTTTTTTTTCCATTTTAATTCCTCATGCCTGCTTAATGGGCTTTGTTTCAGTAGGTGTTATAATTTAGAGAAACTAAGCAAACCTCCCTGTTTGTCTTTAAGGCAAGATAACTACTTGTGCAACTTTCAGTCTAGTTGTGGTCACTGAAGCATTTTGCTGCTTCTGATTAGTCCCACAGAGTGTGAGCATCCTCWTCTTGTCAGTTCAGAGGAGTCATTAAAACCTGGGTAAGCTGTGATGATGTATGAGCTGTGAGAATGTAAATTCCCTGTTAGCAAATGCATTCTTCATCTTGTCAATTTTTTGCTACCTGCTGTTARCTCTGTAGGTAACCCTGTGTAGCTGATTGAGGAAAAAATATGGAAGGCAGATTGCTTGTAAAGAAATAGAGGTGATCCCTACATGTTCATAATTAGGCTCTTTGAAAAATCTTGTATTAAAATTGATTTTCATATTGTATTGATAGAATAACAGTGCAACATAATGTCTACTCTTCTGTCTCCATGTTACTACAGAGAAATCTGCGATTCTACTCAATATTAAGGCTGTCTTAGAATAGAATAAAGAGTATAGATCTGGCAAGTTTGAAGTGCACATTATATATTTTTATCTTGTTGTTTGCTCAAAAACTGATTTTCTGAGTAAATTTTCAAATGTCCTGAAGTACTTAACATAGTTTCTTATCAGTTATTAATTCACAACATAGSTGAGATTTTTCCACTGAATTGTGTTGGCTTCTCTGTGGAAGTTCAGCAACATAAAAGTACTCCTGCTATACTTAGCAGTGACCTGCTGTATCAGTAATTTGTTTTCTGGCTGATGGAAATAGGTTTTCGTCTCAACCATAATGATTCTCATACACGCAGTGAGTGTACAGAGATAGTGCTAGTGCAGAGCCCTGCAATCAGCACTTTGCTTGAGCATCACCATAATGACAGCATAACAAAGGGTATTGCCTGTCAGAATTACACCTTTTAAGTTCAGTTCAACAGGCCACTTGAGAGTGGTTTTTTTTTAGCAGTCATTCACTTTATCAGTATATTTTATTTAATGAAATCTAGATGATTGGGTTTTTTTCAGCTGAACTTTGAGRCACTCTGCACTCATCTGTCTGGTTGGTCATAAAAGAATCCCAGATGGCYGGTGAATATTTTACAGGTACTCTTTATAGATACTGAGACTTTCCATACACTTATTAATGAATCAGAACAGAGCTATTTCATGGCAATCAGCAAAGAATTCGAGAAGTTTTTTCTTAAATATTTATTTTGTACAGAGATTGTTCCAGTTACTAGTGTGAGGCATTTTGCCCAGCTGGTGATTGTTTCTAGGACATATATGAGTGACTACCCATCACTCATATTGCCTAATTGGCAGAGACAATGCTTTTCTACTCTGCTTGGAAAAAGCCTCTAAACCAGTTTATAGTGGAAAACCCCAACTTTTTTTTAAAAAAAAGAACATTGGAATGAAAACCTGTGACTACATTCCTGCCTTTTGTTGATRCTATAAATTAGTAACAGTGCACATGTATATTTTTCTCTCCTAATCTTGACATCTGTATTGGCTGAAGACATAYTAATACATTCTTTTCATGCTAAATTAGTTATACAAAAGCATGTCTATCAAGCAGTAAATTTATAGTTTTTGAAAGAGTGTTATTTGTGGACTTGTTAGTTTCCTTGTCTTCTTGTTGGGTTTTTTGGAAGTTGTGTTTTATTTTTTTAACCAARCTTTGTGTCATGGGAATGGGAGATTCATTAGCCAGATACTAAGATTAGTACATAGCTTGGTTRGAAGGGGTGATGATATTTTTTAGATGTTAAGAAAAGCTAAGTTCCTAATAGGCACAATAATTGACAGTCGTTAATCAAAATCTGAAAAATGTATTTTTAATGCAGACTATGCCAGCATTTAATATTTACTATGTTTAATAYTTATTGTTTTTAATATTTATTAATGGCAGTTAATATCAGGTTATGCAGTACTGCAGACCTTATGTTAACCTCTTTGTGAACATGTCAAACAAATGTGGCTTGAAAACAGAGGCATGAAYTTCTCCTTATTTTTTATATAATAAGGAAAAAGCTACTGAACTCATACAAAAGACGAGTCTGGTATTCTTTGATTTCTCAAAGATGATTAATTTCTTCTGACTTTTATTATCAACTGTACAATTCGCTTTGGRCAAACAATTTTGGGATATGTGCATGTTTGAGCATGAGATTATGCCAATGGACTCTAGAATAATTTAAAGACTCATTTAAGCACCAACACTRAGAATTGTCTCTTTGGCCAGAATTAGTCTGTTACATGCGTAAGTGCTAGAGGAGATCATCAGGCACTTGAGCCAARCCGGCCATACTGTTAAATTGTCAAATGTTTCCTGACTTGTTTTTGACTTGGGTAACTCATTCTCCCAAACAGGATGGTATTTCACGGAAATTTAGCTTCTATTAGATTTCAAGACAACAAATATTGAAAGTTTGCTTGTGTTTGTGTTCAGTGAAAATTCCATAAAACTGATTAGTTTTTATCAGATTAAATGCSTTTTGTGACAAGTCTTTATCATCTTGTGTCATCTTACATGAAAAAAGAAAATGTTTCTTCAGATTAGAAAATTACTGYTTTCAGTTTATGAAATTACTTCCAATAACTCTTTTATTATGTGAARATTTAGCACTGATTCATAGTTTTCCCAATATTTACATGTCACTGTTATCATAGTTCTATGTCAMATATTTAAAGCAGCATACTTAAAAATTAGGTTAATTTCTACAGTTGTTATCTCTGTGTGTGTTGTGCGTGTACATACGCTTTGTTACAACAGAGGATTGTAATTGTCTTGTGAGTCCATTYGTGATAGCAGATTTTGGACYAGGAACCTGTTGATTAAGTTGTTTYGCAGTTTCCATTCTGAACTCTGAYGGTCACTGGCTCTCTTTGTTGCTGTTACTGTTGCTTGAGCGTAGTGAATAGAAGAGAAGAAGTAGGAGAATATACAAAAGATCATGTACAGGGTAGAAATCTTCTAGGCTACAGAATAGCCTTGTGGGTGCACGCTTTTCTCTGGAGAACTCAGGCTGGTGAGCAATCAGCCCTTGGCCTTGTCAGCATCCTTCTTGTGATTGTACAAATGCAGTTGTGACATGATTTAGATTATACTGCAGTGTTAGAAKTAGGTCATAGCCTTAAATGTAGATTCACAGAGAAAGCATGAAACTGGTGGGTGCTTTTGGAAAGGCAGTACCTTTTGATTGTAAGTAACACCAAGGAGGACCCCATGTAGTGCTGAATATCTGAATAAATCTTCAATTCAAGCTCTGTGTATGAATTGGTGTGTATGAATTGGTGTGTAATGTTCCTAAATATGCCTTTCCCCAGACATACTATGGAAATACAATTCAAAATTGTTCAGAACACATACTTAAATTGTAGAATTATTAGAAGTAATAATAGTAATAACTGTGCTCCTGACTACATGCCCTTTGTGTTAGTTGAGGTTGAAGTATCCGTGCAGCATCTCTCATTCTGCCAGAACTCTTTTTGCTGAGGGCTAGTTGGAGGTTTGGCACAGGTTAGTGCTTAGTCTTCTCTTAGCCCACGGTGGATTTGTAATGCATGATGGACTTCACCAGTGACAATTTCCCTAAGGCCACTGAGGCAGTGGGGAGCAGGTGTAGAAAGAACCAAATTGTGCTGTGTAAATCATCAAGGCCATTTAGAGCCGTCACCCCAGGACTGRTTAATAGCAACTGTCTGGTGTTTGGARAAARCAGAGATTTTAGTGTAGCACTGGGCTGAATGAGAAAATGAATTGTTGGCAAAAAGAGCACCTAAACAGCTACTGTTCTTTTGAAAGGATCTCTTCTATTACAGAAGTCCTCTTGATTTCAAGATCTCTTATGAAAGATCTTGAACATGAATGCATTTTGATGGCCATGAACAACTGAATGTCTGTTTTATGTACATTTATATGATGGAACTTTATCTTGCATCGCTTTATTAAAATAGTTTTCCCTCTGTACTTGGCACTGGTAAGGCTGCACCTCAGGTGCTGTCTGTCTGTCTCTTGTCTCTCACAGGTGAGGGTCACCCTGTTCCCCCAGGGAGCTGACGACAGGACAAGAGGAAATGTCCTCAGGCTTTGGCAGGGGAGGTTCAGATAGCGCGTCATGAAGAATTTTTTTCACAAAAGGGGTTCTTGAGCATTGGAACTGTCTGTCCAAGTGGTGAAGTCAGTATCCCTGGAAGTCCTGACATGGTACTGAGTGATATGATCAGTTGGACATGAGTAGTGTTTGGTCAAAGGTTGGACTCGATGGTAGAGGTGATTCCCAATCTTAATTGATTCTGTGGTAATCATTGGAATTACAATAAAATAATTCCTTCACAAATTGCTTTTATATTGTTTGGTATGTGGTTAGTCATGCTTATCAAGAATTTTCAAAAAGCTACTGAAAATATTCATGCATACAAAGAAGGAAAAGCTTAATTAATTAGCATTACTGAGTAGCATGCCCAGCTGTTCTGGACAGTTTTCAGAAGTAGGATCTGATGCTCTGGGGTATCAAGCTTCTGCACTGTTCCAGTGTCTGACCCTGCTCTTTGTAAATAAACGCTGCCTGATGTCCAGTCTCAACCTTCTGTGGCACATCTTTGAATCATTCTCATGGGTGCTGTTACTGGATACAGGGAGAAGAGCTCAGCACCTCCCTYTCCATCTCATSTGAAAGCTGTACAGTGCAATGTGGTCACTCTTCAGCCTCCTTTACTCCAAACTTAACAATCCCAAAGTGCTCAGGTGCTCCTTTTAGGACATGCCTTCCATCCCTGTCACCAGCTTTGTTGCCCTCCTCTGGGACTTTCACATCTTTCTTGAATTGTGAGGCCAAGCTCTGGACACAGTTCTCCAGGTGACACTGCACCAGTGCTGAGGACAGCAGGATGGTCACCTCTCCTGACCAGCTGGGGATGTTGTTGGATGCCCCCCAGGATGGRTTTGCCCTCCTGAGTGCCCGAGCTCACCCTGCTGACTGACGCTGAGCCTGCTGCTGACCAGCACCCACAGATCTCTTACTGCAGAGCTCCTCTCCCAGTTTGTACCTGTGACCAGCATTACTCCATTCCAGGTGCAGAATCCAGCATTCTGACTTGTTACATTTCATGCCATTAATCCCATGAATCCCAATGCTCCAATCTGTTGAGATCCCTCTGCAAACCTCTTGTACCTCAGGAGAGTCAACTGCACTTCCCAGTTTGGTATCACGGCTGATGGTGCACTTGATCATTGTTAAAAAGTATTTCTCTTGTTTTGGAGACTRCTTGGATTACTTTTTTAAAATCTGGAAAAATGTAATTCATTTTATAACTGTATTTTAAGCATATTAGATCATTCATATGAATGCATTACTATTGTCTGAGAACATGAAACAAAACTAGTTGAAACAGATTTGTTGTAGTGTTTGAGTTRTGACAGATTCTAACAAGTACAGGTTGAAACATCTCTTTCTTGGTAGAGAAAAAGGTATGTTAAGGAAATACCTTAGATATGTAATTTAAATTCATACACTCATAAAATTATGTGAAATAACAAAAACCATAAGCCTAAACAAAAAAAAAACAAATTTAAAATAATTTTTCTAATAATAAAAATTCTTAAAATATCTGAGTAATAGATTATAAATACTTCATAATTAATAATTGAGTTTAACTATTTTTTTGCTTTACTCAGGAGAAAAAAAAAGAAATTTCCTATACAGCAGAAGTTGCTTGTTTTAAGTGGATCAATTTTCAAGTTCTTTTGAAGAAATTTTTGAAAGTATTAGAATTGAAACAAAAAATACATTTCCCAAAGTGGTGTAGAATGCAGCTAATAAGCAACAATAAAAAGACTTCATGGATAGTTGGCTTCTTAAAAACATTTTCATGGTGGCCTTTGGTATGGTACATTGACAAGTTTTGTTTATATTTTCATGGGGGGAGATCCTAGTTTCAGTAACATTTTTTCTCTAAGTGTTATGAGACCCATATTAGAAAAGAAAGCAAACACTTAAAATTATTTGCTTGTTCTTGAAAATCATGCTCTTTAAAGAGTATAGTATAGGTAATCAGGTTTTTATAGGATATGTGCTGTTGGAAAGAGAGATGGTGTATTTTTTAAGCTTAAGTTATCACAGCTGTACCTCTCTGCTTCCTCAATTACTGCAAATAAATTTTTCTTCCTAAAAATTGCAGTAACTTTGCTTGATATCCTCACAGCTTGCTTGCCTTATGTTAAAGTGTCTTGATCTCAATAATAATGTTGCTTCACTGAAGTAAGAAGTATTTACTTAAATAAAATATTGGATGCTTCTGACTTTGGGAGCAGTTACTATGGTGAATATGAAAAAATGTTAAGGAATCTGGCTAACACTACAGTTGATGCAGCAGTGATTSCTGTAATTAATTTTTTCCCAAATATTTTCTGTTGCAAAGCAAAACTTCACAAAATCTATACCATCTGGCTGAAAGAKTCCCCTTTTAGCTCTGGTGGAAAGGTGATATTTTGTCTTTGAACTAACAGTTAATTTTTGACTCAGTACTGCAGAGTAATCACCTCTGCTCAATAGACAACCTTGATTCCARTGTCAGAAAGGGTTTATAAGGTGTTCAGTGTCTCTGTGTTAAAAAAAAAAAGGCATAAGATTCAGATTTCTGTACTTTGCATGAAAAGAGCATGTTTACTCAGGGATTCTTAGGAGAATTAAGTGCAATGAATTTTGTTGTCCTAATTAGTTCTATGTTTATTTGGTTCAGAAGTTAATTCAAATTAGAACCACATCAATTCTGAGTAAATGTGTCCAAACAACAGCTAAATGCAATTTAACTACTCCACTTTATAATTTGTTTTAAATACATTTTTAATATCACTGTAAACAAAGCCTCAGTCTTTTAACTAGCACCTTCTTTCATGAAGCATCTAGCAGTTTTTTATTTTCTATTTTCTTTCCTTTTTACATACAGACAGGATATGATGCAACACATGATCCTGAGCTGTGAGGTGCCACCMAAATGCCTGTCTCAGGTGGATATTTGAGTAACACACTCTCTTTTTATGGGTGTTGTGTTCAGCCTTCCACCTGCAGCCTGCTGGCAGTTTGTTCTGCAACTGCTGTTTTTGTGATATTTCCCTGTGCCATTTATGTTTGTGCTTTCTTTCCTCGGTTGCCTGGTGTGGGTTTATGGTGCTTCTCACCAGTAATCTGATGCATCCAARATTCCTTTGTGTTTCCTTGCAAGTCCAGACCTAAGTAAAACTCTTTTCCTTGCCTAAGTGATTTGGAGAACACAAAATCTCTGGTGAAAGACTCAATATTGGCATGGGATAGTCCATCTCCTCACATTGTCTTCTTTCTTTAAGTCTTGCCCTGGATGTAGTCCTTGATAAGAAACCTAATTTTCCATCCYGTGGCTTCTAAGCTTCTTTGTTAGTATCTTGAGAGCACACACAGGAAGACAAAATATACTCATATAGGAAGATGAAATATGCTCATCCACAGTTTTCCCAAATCATCTAAATATTTCTAGTAGGTTGATTCTGATATTTAGAATAGATTKAATATGCATCATTTGGATGCTGTGAAATATTGCTTCATTTTTTTTTCTAAAATTCATGAATTAGTATTCATTCATTTCAAAGTATTCATAGAATTCTTGTTCTTTGCTTCTATTTGTGKTTTTTTTWWATATTGAATTACATATTTTTCATTTCACATAATCCTTGRTTTTAATAAGATAGTGTACTTTATTACTAAGTATTTGTAAAATGGGGTATGAAAATCTCCTTAGGTTTGGTGATGCAATCCAAATTGCTTTTTCAATCTGATGCTACTACTCACAGTTACGTGGTGGTTGGCTTAGCTGAGTAGCAGGGGGAAGGTCATATTTTGTTCTTCTTCCCTCTGAACAGTCTAATTACATGTGTTTGGAAAGTTCTCTTTTTGGAGTTTTTTAAAAGTACTTAAGTCTAAGAAATCCATGGCCTCTCCCTTTTAACATTATAATAGTAATCAATAGTCTYGTCTCAGCCTTACAGAGAAAGAGATTTGACTGATTAATATTTATGTGTAATACCTGAAACACTGAATGACTTTGTTATAGGAAATTTTTAATGCAAACATGTCACAGGGTTTTAAGAGTTTTACAGYATTAATCTAATCAAGATGAAACTTTGGTACAGCAAAGTCAATAAATATTTTGGTCTTGGACTTGAGAGGTAGTCAAAGCAGACATGGCAAATCGAGCACGTCCAATGATCTGCAGCTCTGCTCTAGCATATCCTTAGCATTGCCCCTCCTATACTCTGTAAAAAGAGGCTTTCTTTAAGAAATACATCTTGGAAATCCCTCCTGGCCCAGTTAATTCCCAAGGACTGCTTTGGGACTGTTGGAGAAGGCTCATTGACTGGCCCAAGGCCAGTTGTGATGGTGTTGACATTACCAATGTGTGGCTGTAGCGCTGGGTTTGTCTCCTGATGCTGTGTTCATGCAGATATGCAGCCTCTGCAGCCCTCTCTGCTTGGTGGTTTCACAATTTCCAAAGTCCAAGCAGAAGCAAGAGCTGCTTGACCATAGAACTGAGAGCAATTCCTCTGCCCACTTGTGCCAGTGTGGAGAATGGAAAGGGGTTTTTCGAATCTGTGCAGACATGCAATCCAATGACAGCATGGTCATTGCATTGCAATTATTTTGAATTAAATGAGCTTTACACATCAACATGAATATTTAAACATAGAGAACAGTCCTGTGTTGCATATGTATAATGTATATTTTAGTCAGCCTAAGCTGTAATTCTTTGGTTTGTAGTTCATACACTATTTCCTTTAGGATACTGCTCCCCACTGTAACACAGCTCACTAAGTCCTGGCAATTTATAACATCCTTGTATATGTCTATATGAGCTAATTTTGATTGTGCCAAAGTAGAATCTAAATGGATTTAAACAGAAAATGATTGTTTAACAAGGCTAGAGCAGAGTCTGTATTTCTGAAGTTTGTCCTAAATAGTATTCTATTTTAATATTTTAAATATGTAGTGGGCTTTTTTTAAAATGGGATAATGGATTAAAAATGCCATGTCACTTGAAAGAAAACTGATCTGAGTAGATATGTACAGTCATTTTAAACAAGTAAGGATTCATAGTAATTAGCTAAATGTGCCAGAACTGCTAATGATACAGGCTAAGACAAAGTGCTAAGAAAGAAAGCATTTAAAAAGGAGCAGGCCCAATATCTTTTTAAGCAAAAGGTTTTTTTTTTCTGGCTTGTATTTTTCAGTAGTACAGGGAAGTTTTAGTTATAAGGAACCATTTATAGAATGGGAAGGTGTTTATAACTCCTAATAAATTCCTGTTTCTGCTTAGTGCTTGATTTGTTTTCAGAGATGCTGTACTAAATTTTGCTTGGAGACATTGGCACATTGATTACTTCTAGTTTTCAGGTCAATGGGGACTACGCTCTGTGTATAAAAAAAATGAGAATGTTACAGTGGAAAATTTTTGATGGAGTGAATTTAAGATACAAGGACTTATTTGTATACATACAGGTGTACTGACAATGGCATTTTAAAAATCTCTTTTAGGATAAATAAAAARTTATTGATTAGCTGTGAAAGCTGTCATTTAGCAGTTTGCAAGAACACTTTGAAACCATTTATATGAAAATTAGGAGAAACTGAGTACATTGAATGTTTCATTAATTGTATGTAATGGCATACTTTTTTTCAAAGTATGCAGTAGAGTCAGATTGTGCAAATAAACAGTAATTGTGATAGTAAAAGAATATTTTGCCATATTTTCTGAAGACTTTCCATAAATCCTGTGCAGTAAACACTGACTCAGTTTCTTTTTGACCCATTTCTTATCTTTTCCATGTCTTCTARTTTTATATAAATCAATTTGTTTGCTTTATTGTTAATTATAGGCAGTTCTTTAATTATAACTACCTCTCAAAAACAACTATTAAGGAGTTTGCCAACTACCTCATACCTATGGCCTATAAGTGCCTCAAAACGTTATAAAGATAGCATAAATATTTAATATATATATATTTTACAGATAAATCTTGATGTCTACATCCTCAAACACATTTTCACTTCTTCAGTCTGTCCTTGTGAATTCTGTCATGTTGTAAATAAATTTGGTGCTTTTCAGTGACAAAGTAAAAAATATATTTTAGTTCACATTACTACTTAAAAAGGCTATTTCACAAATATATAACTCTCAATTTAGCTAAGTCTAAATCTGCGTTGAATAGTTATAAAGTGCTATCTTGAAAATCAAGTTTACAAGAGATGAATAATGATTTTTTTTAGATTAATTCTTATAACGTAYACATCAGATGATTAATCACTGTCTTTTTAGTAAATCAATAGAAAAAACAAGAGAGAAGCCCATTCTGCACTTTCTTTTTGTTTCCTTCTGAAGCAGACCAGTATGAGTGTGAGTTGTATTGGAACCAGAGTGTTGAGCAATAATTGTGGGACGTCCATATTAGCTACATTGCATCCATTTCTTAGTCCTAAAAGTATAATCCCTGGACTAACAGAGGAGTAGGATTAGATCTTCAGCCTGGTTTTATAAGTTGCAGTCTGAAAAAATGCAAGGAATTAATTAATTTGTCATATTTTATCTGGATGAAATAAAAAAACWCACATTGACATCTCTTCCTGAATAGCAGAAGAAAACATGCCACGGAAGATGGATTGTAATAAATTTTTCAGGGATGATAATTTATTTAAATGAAGAATATAATTTATTTAATTGCCATCACTGTTATAAATTGCTATCTTTGCATCTGAACAAAATCTCTAGATATGACTGTCAAAGCTGCATTTTTAGAGCTTAATATTTGGAGCAAGATGTACTTAAAAATAGATTTTTAATAAATTGCAGTTAATTATGTTTGAAATAAAATACAGGAATTCTGTATGTATGCTCAAAGTTTGAAAGGAAAGTATATTATATCTCAAAATAAAATGTAGCTTGAAAATATAATTACTTTTGTAGTATAATATAGTGTGAACAAAGTGCTGGTGTGTTTTGTTTTGTTTAGTTTTAATATTTTTTGCATAGTAGCATTTTACTGACAATACACCTGATGAACATAGCATGTGATGTATAAAAAGATGGTAATACTTGCTTCACTACCTCTGACTATTTCTTGAAAGTATTGCAAATGACATTGTWATCCATTTCCTGCATGACTTCTGCTGTGGTTCAGCTCTTCCAGCCATGACTGGATACCTAAAACCAAAATAAACTACAGTCAAACGGTGTAGAGATAAACTCCAAAATATTACCTCAACTTCCAACAAGGCTCTCCTGAGCTCAGTGTAGTTTATTCTGGTGAATCTTCTGGTCAAGGCTTCTTAAAACTCAAATTTGGAGGATTCCTGTGCAAAAAGCTTTCTTGTGCTTGTTCTGAGTCTGCTGATTGCAAAGGTATTCTGTTTCCCCCTGCCACTGGTTCTGTCCTGGGATGAGCCTCTGGAGTTCATGCCCAGTCAACCTTCTTCATCCTCCTCATGGTACCTGGGGTCTGTTGCATTTCTCAGTTGTGTTTTTCAAAAGCACAGAATCATAGCTCAGGACTAACTCAGTGATTCTCATCTAGTCACAGTTTGTACAGAAACATCATTTTTGTTGCTTAATTTGCTCAGTCCTGCTGTGGCCTGTCTGAAATCAAGAGGCCATGACTGTAAATAGTCTTCAAGGTAGKGTAATATTACTGATTTATAAAGTAGAATAATGCTTTTCTGTACTTTTTTTCTTTACTCCTACTGAGTTAGTGTTAGAATCAGCATACCGTTTTGTTTATGAAGATGGAATRGTTTTTGATCTATTTTACATTATTTACATGAAATTTCAGCTGTAATTTTATCACCARGTATTATAAGATGTACTTTTTATAGCCAGTCCAGTCTTCAGAGCCTTGACTTACCTTAGCAAGTCCGGTAAGGTCTGTTTTCTCACTGTTCATTGCATTTTCCAGCTTCAGTCTCCTACTGGATCCCTGAAAGACTTGACTAATTACTTCCATTGTGAATACTGACTATTTATTCCAGATTTTCTCTAAGGTTAAAACACATTTTGTTTCCTTCCTAAGAGGGCCTTCTTCCTAATACCAGGTCAGCCTGGTCTTTGGGAAATCAGGTATCTGGTTATCCATTTACTTTCTCATCCAGGTTTGTTCTTTGGAGAACAATGATAGATGCCTGAGAAATTATTTCCCTTTAAAATAGCCATGTCAGCACTTTACCTATCTAATGTATTTGTTTTACTGTTCACTATGTGTATTATTTATTCTGATTTTCAGTAATTTAATTGGAAACTCTTACAAAATTTTTATTGCTCTGCCTTCCTCCCAACCACCTGTCACAGTTTCCTCCATTATGAACCCAGATGGAGAAAAAGTATTTTATTTTTGTATTCTGACCTCATCTTTCTTGAACACTCCTTTTATAGCCTGAACATCTGTTAGCCCTATCAGTTCTCTGTCTGGCTTCCAAGTCTCTGAATAATATTTTATTTTCTTTTTTTTATACTTTCTCCAAGTTGTGCCTCAGAGTTTTCTCTTACTTGCTTTGTGTGGATTTGACTTTGGTCTTTTTAAGCTGATAGTTTATGGTCTTTTTTTTTTTCCTTGATTGAATACAACTTCAGATTTAAAAAAAAAAAAAAAACAAAAAACTTTTCCTTGAATTTAATAATTGAGTTAAATATTATTTCATACCCTGCATATGTCATCTCTTTGATTTTTAGGCATATCCATACCTCGATATCGTGTACTTCAAAGGAGGTATTTTCTTTTTGTACACATTCTTCCTGTCCTKGACGTGGCCTCAGTTCCAGATGTCTCTCAGCTCTTTCTCCTGATCCCACTATTTGAGCCCATGATTGTGGCTTTGCCTCAGAGAATCCCCTTTCTCTCTGTCATCAAATGCCATAAGGGGAATGTGGCAAAAGCTGCTGAGGAACATGAAGCAGTACTGGAAGGTGCATGTTCCCAAGAGGACTAGAAGTTGATTTTCTGTTCATTGCAGGACCTACACATTAAGACCCAGACCTGGAATTTATGACTTTTGTAAATATAAATGTGTGTGAGATACCAAAGTTCATGAAGTTACTAATGAATGAGGCAGTTAAACTGGAGAGGAACAGCAGCTCAAGGCAGAGAAGAGTGTGGAAGTGGGACTGATGTGCTTGAAATTCAGCACATGATTCAGGCACGAATCACACAACTTCAGTCAGGTGCCACTGTGAAAGTGAGTTTCAAAGCCTGAATCATCTTCCTGCATACCAAGTTTGTTATTTGGGTATGGTTAACGGTGTCACTTTAACCCTTCCAGGAGAGCATTCCCAACCCCCTTGACCAGCTGGGGCTTGGGATACATTGTCTTGACAAGGTGAACGAAAAATATTCATGCCTTCATATTGGTGGCTCTCTTTATTATGTATTTTTCAAACACATTTATTCTTGTTGAAGGTTGTAGATGTGCTAAAGCAAGGTAATTATGATGGAATAAATATTAAGTTAAAACCAGATGGTTATTAAATATACCTTAGGCATTTCTTAATCTTGTGTTAGAGGAGAATTCAATATTACTTCTATAGCATTCTTTTAAGTGTGAATCAAATCTTAGCCTGGGGTACTAGAATAAGGAAAAAGGTGCAAGTAAAAAAAATTAGCAGATCATTTAATATTTTATCAGGTAGGGGCATCCAAACTGCAGTTTTGTTCACCCAGGAGCTGCTGTATGGCAATGGCAAGACTGTTGGGTATTACAGCCTGCATTATTCAATTATTCAGGCCCTCCAGCTCATGCTTGCCATCTCGTTTGTCACATACTGTACATCTTGGTCTTTCCAGGTGTTGTCCTGAAAGTACTCCTTTGTGTGTTACATTAACAAAGTCTGAAGCACAGTTTTGTTGCTTGCAAAGGGATGCCAACAGTAAAGTATTACAAATAAGTCTCAGGTTTTTGGATTCTTTTGATGCTCAAATGCTACAAAAGTCTATAATTTCTATTTTTTTTTTTTTAATGAGAGCAATTAGATATTCTGAATTGCAATTAGTGAGTGTTGTGAGCTATCAACTTGGCTAATTATGAACATTTACAAATCATACAATCATGGAATCATAGAATGGTTTGGGTTGTAGGGGACCTTAAGGTTCCAGCCTGCCCTCAAACATTGACAGGATGGGGCATCCACGGCTTCTCTGGGCAACCTGTCCCATTGCCTCACCACCCTCACAGTAAAGAATTTCTTCTTTATATCTGATCTTAATCTACCCACTTTTAGTTTAAAGCCATTCCACCTTGTCCTGGTGCTCTATGCCGTTGTGAACARCCCCTCTCCATCCCTTCTGTAGGGTCCCTTCAGGTTCTGGAACGCTGCTCTAAGGTCTCCTCTCTTCTCCAGGCTGAACAGCCCCAGCTCTCTCAGCCTGTTTTCATAGAAGAGGTGCTCCAGCCCTCTGATCATCTTCATGGCCTCTGTGGACTTTCTCCARCAACCAAATATTGATGATGGAGGGAAAAAGTTGTATTTATTGTATGATTACTTAGCACAGTGATTTGATTCTTTACATTTAACAAATTTGTTGCATTGATATCAAATTACAGAGGGATTACTCTACGTATGTTAAGCTTGAGTTTGCAATCAGCAGTGTTAAACAAAATGTAAATTCAGGTATCTGCTGTGTTGGTTACTGCTATTGCAATCAGCCCTGTGTGCTGTGGAGAAGGAGGCTCTGCAGGTCCTGTGGTCTGTGTGTTTAAATGCAAGTTGGGGCAGTTCCAGTGTGGAGAATGGACACGCTCTTTCTGAGCCCTGTACCTGTTACCTGTACAAACCAATGGAAATGTCTCTGCCAGATAATGGAGTTAATGCTGCTATTTTATTTCCATAAGCTCATCACTGTGAGGGAAAAGAAAAAATAAACAAAGAAAAAAAAAAAAAAAAAAAAAAAAAAAAAAAAAAAACCACCCCCCCAAAAAAAAAAAAAAACAAAAAACCTAAGAAAAAGAGTCTATTCAGTTAGTGAGCAATCCGCTCTTTGAACAGATTGCTGCAAGAGGTAGCTTTTGAGAATCAGCCCATGAACACTGGCAATTTATGTAATGGTATTTATCCTGCGTTGTCCCAGTTTGTATTCTGTCCTGTCACATCTGACTGAAAAGACTAGGGCACAATATCTGTTCTCATAAATTTGTTTGATTTTCAGGTGAATTACAGTTGAAATCAGACAGATGTCTTACGTGAACTCTTTGGGAACAGAATTCAGCATCAGTTTGAGTCTTTGAATTAATGAAGTATCAACTGTTTCCAACCTTGTCAATGTTGTTTTGGAATGCTTTGCTCCTGTTCAAATATTTCTTTGCATTACCATCTCAGATCAGCCAAGACCTCATTTATAAATCCTGAAGGATAYTTGGTTTTTTCTCTACTTATAGGAAAGTAGAAGATAATGAGCTGGAAGGAAGAAAAATTGTATTTTCTTGAATTTGGTCTTAGTAACAAAGAACAACAACAAAAAAAGCAGTATAGAAAATGCAGCAGGGGACAGTGAAAGGACCAGAGTTTCATGGAATATTTTGGCATGCTTTCACAGGCTTGTTAATTTCCACAGAACTATGTGAGTTTGCATATGTCAATCACTTTAAAGTAATGCTTTGCTTTGATTATGAACGTGACTTGAGAATGAAATTRTTTGCATAGTACTCAGTATATGTAAATTGATACTTAAATGCGACTCTGAGTATATTTGCTTTAATAGCAAAAGGCAAAATCAAGTTGACTAACAGAGTTTTTAATTAGATTAACATAAGCCATTTGTGATTTAATACAATGGTGTCTGCAAAATTAGATACTATATGAATGTGTGTTAAATCAGTTCATTAACACGCTGGGTCCAAATTAACTGTTACAATTTCCTTGACTGATAAGAAATTTGTGTTTTATGCTACGTTTGAGAAGTCCACTAACATACGTGTGAAAGACACATTTTTTTTGGTTGGGTATTCAACCCTAACTTASCCTGTTTCTTGTTAACTTAGAGCTTATCTTGGCAAATGCAACATCCAGCAAAGAGAAATCTTTCATATAATATGAAATCGTATTCTGCTTAGTATGAGTAAAATGATGTGCATGGAAGTCCCACTGTATTATAGCTTCTTTAGATCTTCCTTTTACATTACAAACTCTTTCAAGTTGGAGAAAAGTTGTTAGGTTGCTGCCAGTTAGCAAAGAGCAGATGGTGTTTATTACTGTGACCAGTAAATTGTGTATCTGTGGGAGTAATAATCCCAATTAGCCAAATGTTGATTGTGCTTTTAAGTGTTGTAGTGTTGGTACCTATTTCCATACCTGGGAGTATGCTCAGTATAAACTTTTTTGTGCAGTTTGGAAAAAAGCTCAGTGGTGCACTTCTGCAGCCTGAATTGTTGACATTTGCATAAATACCATTTTAGAGAAAGTCTTGCAAATGAGCCAGTCTTAACACACAATTCCAAGAATTCCTTATTACTTGGCATTTTATTTTCCTGTAAGTAATAAAAGTTGACCACTTCTAGCTTGGCTAGAATGAATGTTAAAAGYCAGGTGGCTTTGTGTCCTAAAGAATCCTCTTGTCCTACAACTTCAGTACAAGGGAAAATCAGGTTTAGCCCAGCATACTCTGCAGTTTTTAAAAATGCTGCTCTTCTTGCAGTTTCACAGTAAGGAGTACTGCACCATCAAAGGACTTCCTGACCTTTTAGAGACATGACTCGTGACTAGTTGTGTCCCCAACACAGGCTCAAGAAGCGTGAGAGCCATTCCTGTTGCCCCTCAGCCTTCACCACCACCCCAGCTGAGCTGGACACAGAGGAACAACCTTAGGAAGAGCAGTTGAATCCCAGTTGAAGGAGAAAGACAAAAGGCAAAGATAAAGTGTGACTAGAATAATAGAAAGGTTTGAGTTGGAAGAGAGCTTAAAGATCACCTGGTTCTAATCATCCTGGCTTTGGGCAGGAGCATCTGCCACTAGACCAGGTTGCTCAGAACTTCATCCAGCCTTGCCTTGAACATCAGGATCCTCTTTCTCATTTCTGAGTTGCAGAAGCCCGGTCTGTGTGGTCTTTCTGTCAGCAGAAGCTGCCAGCACTTTGAGTGATAATACCATTTTTGATAACTGAGCCTGATGATTTTAATAGCAGTAGTTTCAGCAGTCACTTCCTCGCAATCCAGATAAGCAACAGTACCTACATACATTCAGCAAGGTCTGTTTTGTTGGTTTTTTTAGCCATACTTGACAGCTTTTCAGGGTCAAGATCATGTCTTGCTGCATGGCCATGCAGTGCCTGGTACAATGWATCTCTGAATACCTCTTCAATTAAATAGTAAACCGTTTGCAATTAACTGCTTGTTAATTGAGGGTTTAAGATAGATCCATAACTATAATTTGTTCCTTGGCTTTTCCTCAATTACCTCACATTAGATTTAAAAACAGAACCACATAAAATAAAATGCTTGGGTGTCCCACAGATTAGCAGGTTTTAATAAATAGCMCTGCTAGTGCATGTATTAGGGAAAGAGCCATTCAAAGTTTTCTGACATAAGAACGTTTAATTGAATAAGGGTATATCAGACTTCAATTTTTTCTTTATATCAGAAAATTAATTTTCATTTTAAGGCTCATTTAAATGGCTTTATTTGAATGCCACAACTTGTTACGAAAATTCTGACAGAAAACTGCTAAAAATGAAAAGAAGGGGATATTTTTCCTATCTCAGTGTGGACTTATATCTAGAAGATTTTTGTCTGGACTGACCATCTGTTTCATGGAGTCATGCCAAAAATATATTTTCACTGTAGATTTAGATATGTGCAGTGAGCTAGTAAATAGCCAGGCAAGTATTGCAGCATCTTCTTCAAGCACACCATAAATACGAGTTCCCAGCACTTCTCAAGAAAAAAAAAAAAAAAATAAAAAAAAAAAAAAAAAAAAAAAAAAAAAAAAAAAAAAAAAAAAGGTGTAATAAAAACCCATTTATTACTTAGGTAAATCTGCTAGTCACAGTAGCCTTAATAATTCTAACTTTGTTATTTAGATTTAATTTATTCTTGAAGGGACTCCATTGATTTAAACCTGAAATTAATTTGGCCTAGAGTTTTCAAGAAGCTGTATTTTCCCTTTCCGCATTTAATTTTTTTTGTGCGCGGTCTCGCATTGGGTTATTGTTCAAAGCCTAACAAAGAGATAGCACTCAGTGAGCTCTGTAGAAAAGGGCGACTTTCCCTATTTCTCCTTTGGACATTTCTGTGATACAGCACTGTAAAAGCAGTAGTGCATGTCCTTTGGAGTAGATCTCCAGGGTTTCTCTGGAGTGCATTCATTTTCTGCTTCTGTTGTTTGCTCTCTCCTGTACCTGTTAAAGTAGAGCCCTGCTAAAGTAGAGCCCTGCAAAGTTTAGTCCTGCCAAACAGGTGATTTGGAAGCTCTTCTCCAGAGACAGCAAACATCACATCACATTGCTGTAGTAAAAAAATAATGTTGCATGCTTATCTGGAGCACTAAATTAATTATGCTAAAGCCAAAAAGTACTGGATATTGTATGGGGTAAGCAGCTACATGCAGAGGGAGGCAAGCCTGAACTCTGCAGAATCTGCTGAGGAATGGAATGGAATGGAATGGAATGGAATGGAATAGAATAGAATAGAATAGAATAGAATAGAATAGTTCCAGGAGGAAGGGACCTACTGTGCTCAGTCCAAATGCCTGACTAGTTCAGGGCTGACCAAAAGTGAAAGCATGTTATTACAGGCATTGTCATGCTTACAAAATGTTGAGAAAAATAAAAATTGCATTCATAATAGTCCAGTATTGCCTTAATAAAGTCCCATGTGCATAGAAAAAGATGAGGTAYTTTTAAAATAAATGCTGTTCTAAATTAAATGAACTATCAGAAGTCCTAGAATAGAACCTTAATCATTGGCACGTCTCAATCATTAGGATTTCATTCAGGAGTGGCTGTCTTTGTCTTTTTTTTTTAGAACAGGATTGAATTTAGAAAGATTCTTCTCCACCTGCTACCCCCCTCCCCCCCCCCCCCCCCCCCCCCCCCCCCCATCCTGGTCTCCATGAATAAGGACAGGATTTTGTTAGGATAAGTAGCTCTGAAAGTGGAATGACACTTTGTCTCCCCACAAAGGAACTGAGAGYAGTTGTGAACAAAACACACTATGAAATAACAAACCCCTTTCATGTTGTCAAGCCAGGGCTATTTCTGTTTTGCTGTTTCAAGAAGAAATTAATTGCTTCTCCCAGTTCAGGGCTTTGTTCTGCTTTATCTTACAGCTGGAAACATTTGTCTTATCCCATTCGTTATTTATCTAGGTTTTATTACTGCTATGAACACTGATCTGTGTATAAAACAGAAACAGTCACTGACACAAACTTTTTTTTTTAATGGTAAGCATGTTCCTTGTTTCTGGTTGTAAAACACTATTAAATTAGATTTTATAAAGTAAGAAGTGTTACAGTTGTTGTAGAGATGTATTCGGGCTGCATCAAACAGGGAAACAAATATTCTTCTAAATGTAATTGTGAATTTTCTACCAGTCATTGTAGTTAGCTTTAGTCTTGAAAGTTAATGCTGTAAACTATACTTAAATTTGTTATACCTGTGGTATGYTGTCCTGAGGTAGTTTGAACAAAAACTTAGATGAAAACTGAGAAGCCAGAGTTTTTATTTTGGGTACATTACTGTCTGATTGCTTGTGTGGGGTGAAGTGTGAAAGTAATCAGGATGCAGATAAATCTAGTGAAACTGTGTGTATATATTGGTTGGGGAAGATGTTGGAGATACTGGCTGTAGATAAAGGAAAGATCTATTGAGCTGTATTCTCTGTCAAGTTTTATTTTGCACAGGAGAAGGTTTATTGCACTGCTGTTGATACACGAAGCATCGTGTGCATTTGATTATAAGTAAAGCATCCCCTGCTTTCACCTGATCATTTTCCCCTGAAGACATGTATCATCTTACCCAGACAAATGACAAAAAAAATCTAAGAAAATAATATACAAAGTCTCTGCCATAAACCAGGAAGGGTTTCTGCAAGCAAASAGAAAGCCTAGCTTGTGTTCATAAACATGATTGAAAAGTTAGGCCACCTATAAAAACATCTTGTAACACAACAATATTTTTCATGTGAAAGTCTGTTTGCTCTGGAGCAGTAAAAGCTTTCTGTTAATACTCTCTCTTCTATATGTCAGCATTTCTCATCTATCCTCTCCTAATATGACCAGATATTATCCCAGAGACTTAGACCTACTATTATTTGGAGAAAATTTGTAYACATGGCAGAGTTTGATTGGATCTGAGATTGCAGAATAAGATGTGCAGTTACAGTTGGTTGTTCAGGAATGTGTGTTTGTGGGCAAGGCTCACCATTATAAACMGTCCAACTGCCTGAGTTTCCACTTTCTCTTTCACTGTTTCTATGCTTGGATTGCATGTGCATTCATRTGACTGTAACTGGAGCCTAAGCCTTCCACTATTAAAATTAGTTCTGCTCTGGTCCATCTTAATTAAAAAAAAAAAAAAAAAATTGTGTTTCAGATTTCTGACAATTTTTGCTGTTCACCGAAACTTCCTCTTTCTTATGTGTTGCTCTTAATTATATGTGAACATAAAGGATATAATTTTTCACAAGTTATTGAGTCAAAGTTACTCTGCCGATACTTTCAGCCCTTGGGGAGTTTTGGGTTTATAGATGGTGCTGAGGATATTCAGTAGCTGGGAAGACTGAGCACAACAGTGGAATGGCTGATTCCACAAAAAGCCAGTGCCCTGGCTTTTCTGCGACTTTAGACAAAACCAATTCAGTTTTTCACTTGTAAGTAACTGCTTCCTTCCTGATGTGTGTTTTGTAGATAGTGGATGAAATGTGAGTGTCTGTCTGCTACATAATCAATAGATTTAAAATCCCCAGCCACTTATTTCCTGGGAAGTGATTAAAATCCACTTAGTGCATAACATGGTCTACGCTGGCCATACTGCTCCTTTGCAGCAATAAGTCAAGGTAATGATTAGGCAGTTTATGAAGTGCTTAAATGTAAATGGTGATGATAAATCTTCCCAGAGTGTATTTTAATAGTTTTATTCCATTCAGAGAACAAATGTAGTCAAGCTTTGATTGGCCTTCTCATGGTTTCCTCCAAAGATACATAACATTATGGTTCTTTCACCTTTCAAGGGGTASCTTTTCTTAGTAATAAGAAACACTGAAAGGGTGCAGCAATGTCTGATTGATTGGTGATGTATAATTGTCACAAAAGATTTGGTGCTGTAACTTGTGACACCTTCGCTTCTGCACATGAGGGGGTCCCTGCAGAGGAATAAACACTCTGCTGTTTGCACAGCCATCTCTAATAAACTTTTATGTACAGGGGATGGGTGATATTTGAAGTCTTATTTTTATTAATAGGTTAAGTCACAATCTAGTATTAAAGTTMAATTCTTGCCATTTTTTCCTCACTGTTTGGTTTATTTTCACACAAAATCAATTTGAAGMCAACAACTTCTTCGAAGCCAGATTTTCCCTGGAAGAAGCAGAGCCACAGTTTGAAGTCATAGGATTGTTGATACCTTGGTTGGGACATTGTCTCCAAATGCTACCCCATTATAGAGAATTGATAACTTTTACTAATTCAGCAGTAGAGTTGGAGAAAAGTACAAACACACAAGCTTGAAAAAGCTTGTTTTGGAGCTTAAAATCATGCTAGATTTTCCTACAAATGTTAGCACTTACCACTTTCCCCACTGACACATTTTCTTGCAGAAATGGATTATTTTGATTTAGGTGGAAGTAGATTTTACCTTACATATTTATTTATCCTATGATTGCATACTATTTTTTTGAGATATTTTGACCAGTATTTGAAGGAAGTTGCAGATGATCTTTAACTAAGATACTGGACTAAAAGCCAGAGTGGGATTTGGGGTGTGTGTCATGATTCAGAGTTCGGGTGTTACTAACATGGCTGATGCATTTGTGTTGTTATATTCTTGCTGGCTAAATTGAAAACAAGAATATTTCCCATTTTTTCCATTTTTTAAATATAAGGTAGTGCAAAATTAAGTATATAGTGAAGTATACAGCAAAATGAAGTACATCTTTATAGACACTTGTATGTATTTTTGACAGCAACAATTCTYGATTTGTATTTCTTATTGTCATGTTCTTTCTCTCTGAAATAAAACTAAGGAAGTGCTGATACAATGCCCCCTTTTTTTTCTTTGGCTAAGGTTATTCTTTGTTGAAAAACAGACCAGAATACTGTCTATTCAAACTTGAATATAATTCATAAACATCTTAAGCAAGTGCTGATGATTTCCAGTTAGCTTGTGAAAACCACATACCACAGTATTTTTAAAAGATGTTGGAAATAATAAAAAAAAGTAAATTGAAGAGACTGTTGATTACAGAATAAACAAATTGCTTATAGATTCCCCCCTTTTTCCAGTTTGTGTCTACATGATATTAACACCTCATTTATTTATTTATTACTCTGTCKTCTGATTTCTCTGTAGACATCTCTCCTGTTCATACAGAAAAAAATTCTAACATGAAGTGTGCAGTGTTTAGGAATAWTAGCAGCAGGGCAAACAAAGCCCASTGTTCTACAAAATCCATAGAAAATGCCCTTGAATATCTACCATGATCTATTGATTGTGATTTGTTCTGTTGCTGGCAAAACAGGAGTTTGAAGCCAATACACAAAACAGCGTTTATTTTGAAGTCAATGTACAAAGCATCAATTCCTAAAAATCCATCTAAACCTCTGACWTTGCAGGATATATCATTTGCCAATAGAGCTGGCTAACTTGGGAAARAACTTAGGTGTACTCTGGGTTTCACCAGTATCATCTTATGAGCAAATACCTTGTTTAGCAATTTGCTAAACCTAAGCAGCCACTGGSCTGTTAGTCCTAGAGAGAAGCCTCCTGGGGTTCAAATAAACCATGAACCTGTCTTTCACACTGGATGAAAAAATATCTTGGTTCTCCAGTCTTGTATCCCTGTGAATTAGGCTCAAAGCTAAGTAGGAATATTTCTTTTAAAGGAAAGTAAAAGTTTCTTGTTTAATCACAATGTTTATAAAAATTTATTAAACGTTTTGGAAAAGTACCTGTTGGTCTAAAAGAGTTCTCTTTTTTTCATCCTAGTTCAATTTTGTTGGGAAATTGCTTGGACCAAGAGGAAACTCTTTAAAGAGATTACAAGAAGAAACAGGTGCAAAAATGTCCATCCTGGGAAAAGGATCCATGAGGGATAAAGCTAAGGTACTGTATCTGGATTCTGGTTGCAATTAGTGTTGAAAGATATGTTGGTTTAGGTGTTACACTTAAATTGCCTGTCTGCTTATTAATGAYTTCATTAAAAGTCCTATAATAGACTCTGACTCCAAGTTTTTTTTAAGTTACATCAGTTGCTTAAATATAATATTTTTTCTTGCTTTTCCAACCTTGCTTAGACCTTCMCATTTACTATGGTAGCATTGTTACATAAATAATTCACCTAAAGAGAAACCAGTTTAAGGTTCATATGTTCTGAGTCAACTCTGTTTCTCCTGAGAAAGTACAGCTTGTATGTATTATTGCTGTAATAACTGGTGTACATAAATGAGTTTTCACTTTTGTTTTCTGTCTTTAGAGATGGGATTTTTTAAAATATTGAATATTTATTCAGGGAGTAGCTTTAAAAAAAAAAGATAAAAAAGTGGACCTTTTGCTTAAATGCGTGTAAAAATGCACTATAGATTGTGCCRAAGTAATTATTTGCTAGTAAGGGTTACTCCTCCTCAGCCAGTCAGGATTTTATTTCCAGATTTGACAGGTAAAATATTATAATTACTCATGTGTAACTTCTGGAATCTTAAAAAAATATTTCCCTGGTTGAGMGAATGTATGTGCTGCTAAGTAGCAGTAATTTGCCTCAGTACTTCATCTGCTCACTCCATTCTCAGCCACTCACTCAGATTATTGTTGCCAAGAGCACTCAGTTGTCCAGACAGGGAGTGTAAAGATGTTTAAACACATATAGACTAGGTCTTCTGATTTTGAGATTGGTCACTTTTCTGATCATATAATTTGATTTTCATCTGATCATAATGAACAGTGCCAGCATGACAGTTACTACATTCATTCATGAGTATGTCAGAAAAATTCAGGGTATTTTCTTTTCTTCTTCATAGCATATTTAGTCCTTAAAAATAACCTGAAATTGAGTATGGACTTCATGGAAAGTCATTCATATAAGACTGGTGTAAAAAATTAAGTCCTAGGGTAAACTGGCATTAAATATAGCAGCCATGAAAGCAACTCCTCTGGAGAAAGGCTCACAAGCGATTTATCTTAATCCAGTTTAGACATTACTGACGCAAAAGAAAACAAAATCCCATTGCAATTACAGTGAGAGATAGGAATTATCTGATCTGTGTACATCACTGTTAGCAGTTTCAAGTGAAAGAGTGGGAGAATGATCTTGGGATGGGTAATAGTTGCAATTAGCATTTCAGACACGCTGTTCTAGGTTGAGATACTGGTAAAATGTGAAAAGAATCTGTTTGACTGTGAGCATAAATAATGGTGTGAATTGCTACATTGCTAAGGAARATACAACTTGCTCTGGTTAAAATGGTTTTCTTGTCATAAAACAATCACACTAGTATCATTTATGCAGCTCTTTTTTACTGATTTAAATACAAATTACCAAAGTAAGGAGGCTTTCTGTGCATTTTTTGTAACATAAAAGAAATTAGCTTATRTATATTGGCTGATAGWTCTTTGTTTTGCAGTAGTATTCAAGTAATTTCTCTCTAGTGGCTAGAATTTCCTTGAAGCTGTCTATATCATGCCATGAAGCATTGTAATCCCTAGACAGACTGCAGGCATGGGTGCTTTCCCCCTCTAGTCTGGTGCAGCTGGATGCTGAGTTGACCAGAGCAGCAGAAACAGAATTCCTGCTGGAAAGTGCTAAATACATTTATGCCCTAGATACTTAGGTGTTCAAAAATAAGTGATCCACTGATTCAAGGTTTTTAGTGCCAAAATGACAATAGGGAAGTTTTTGGCTCAACAATGAACCAGTCTGGCTATAGTCAGTAATTTTGGTCATGTAGAGGGGCAATTCACTTGTCTGGGAAGTGGATTATATCAAGGGAGGTAWGTCTGCTGTTCAGAATTTCCTTATCTTTTTTAAAGAAACCTATGAGTAAATTTTAAAGGCTGAGGAATTTAGGCTGTTTCCTTCCAGAGCCACAGGGAACACTTGTTAAGAGTGATTTGAGATTTCTGAGCATCTGCTGTGCCTGAAGTGTGAGAACAGAATAGATAATTTTGAAAAGGCAATGCAACTTRCTTCAAATGTATATTACGAACAGCTCCAATTGTGCACAAAATGCTACCGAGCTAATGTATGTCACAGAAAGTTGTGTTAGTAGTTATTGAAGAGATGCCCAAGTATAACGGCATCAGTCTTGTAGAATGTTATCTAGGATGTAAGGGAAATGTGCAATTCTTCCAGAGCAGTGGGGCTAATGTGAGTACTTAAATTTCTGTGCATAAGCTAAAGCCACTGGCTCAAGACAATTTTAGTGTTCCATAGTAGAAGAATTCTGGCAGGAGTGTTCTGACAGGAGAAAAAAGCACTGTCATGAAAYATGGAGCTCTGTCCACTAGACACAGCAGATGATGGTGCTGGCTTTTAGGTACTCTTGATTTGGCTTCTAAAACTGTAGCTAAAATTTGAAATCTTTATTAGCTGTGTTTTTAAATAATAGAGAAGGTGTTGTTCCACATCTTAAGCATAGCCATGACCACTGAGAGTTGTGCCCAATGTGAGAGTACAGCCATCTTCCAGTGAGTTTTTCAAACAGGTTGAGTTCTCCCTGTCTTGTTGGCTTACATGCTTTCACCAAAGGTTGCCATCCCCGTGGAAATATAGCATTATAAATATGCAAATACACTTTKTAGAACAAGTGGTGATGAGATTAAACATAGTCATGTTGATTTGCTTAGCTTTTGGTTCTTTTCTATTTCTTTTTCTTCTTTTTATGAGTATGGGAAGCGATTGTAAAGTTAAACTATCAAGCTGAAGTGATAGGAGAAATCTCATCATAAATGGAATGAATTGATTGCTTTCATACATAGATGCAGATTTTCTCCTTTTCAACCATGCAATGAGTGCTTTTCACTGTGCCACTAAAAAAAAAAAAAAAAAAGAAATGTATGCAGTGAGCTGGAATAGCTCTTTTTGTTACCTAAGCTCCAGCAGTAAGATGATGGATTCTCTTTAAAAGAATCAGAAAAATATGTAGCAATGTTTCCTAATCACTTTAGCTAGTTCCCTGCCAGTTTCATAGAAGAGTCTTGGGACTTGCACCATTTCTCCATACACCCTACTTGTAGATTATTTATGTTAGGGTTTCTTTTTTTTTCTTCTTTTTTTTTTTTAATTCACATAAATAATACACCAACAAGCAATAAAAACACAGCAGATAGATACAATAAACATGTAGCTTGATGTTTTTGTTTGGTGGAACTTCAGAACATCATATGTGAGAAAGCACAATTGCAATTATTTCATGCAGATGGGAATAAAATGAGAATTTTTGTAGGAATACCAAGGAGATTTAGGGCTAGAGGTGAAATACCCACACTGCAGTCATTAGAACTGCATGACTGAACATTGATGGAGCTTGGAGAGTATTTCGGAACTGCTTTTCCTTCCCTGTTTCCCAAAGAACCCTCTAGTGACTACAGAGAARATACTGTTCTAAGGGATGCTGGGACCTCACCCTTAATGACGGGTGGGAACAGATCACCAGCATTAACCATAGTCCAGCCACGGTACTGCTGCAGCATGACATTGTCTCTTTTGGTTATGTTTGTTTGTCAGAGGTGAGCTGTCCAGASGAGCTGAGCCCACATGTGGTGAGGCTTGCCTGGAATAACTCTGTGTCTTTCTTTTTCTTGGAACTATGTTTCCATCTAAACTTACAGGTGCCTATRGAATCAATTCCTGAAAAGTCATGTGGATGAGACTTTCATGACAAATGCTTTTTCAATTGCTTCTCTTAGGTATCTTTTGTCCGCATATTGTCTCCCTGTTCTTATGTTTCATCAGCTCCTCAGATTTGTTTCCAAACAAATCARCTTGTTGCCAGAAGGTTGTTCCTTTACTTTTCTTCAAAAAGTTCTATGTTACCCAGAGTGCAGCACCTAAAAAAAATGAAGTAATCTTTTCTGCTTCTCCACCATACCCTGTTAACTAAATTTGTAACTTTTGGTATCACAATAAACTGAGTGCTTTCAGTTGTTTATTCTCCCTCTGGCACAAAAAGAATATGTTTATTCAGTGAGATTCATTCTAGATAGAGAGTCATAAACCTCTTAATTTCTTGTCATATCCTTGCATATTTTGTTTTTTATCCCTCTTACCTCTCTGCTCTCCTTGGGACTATTGTCTTTCCCAAGATCATTTCTAACACCACATTCCTGGCATACAGGAACATCTTTTKTTTAATAGTTTTTGCAGATTGCATTAGTTATCTACCAGTCTGGCTTGCTAGCTGAGGAGGGGTCAAGCTCAAAAATATCAGACTGTTGGGCCAAAAGGTTAACTGGCCCAACTGGAATAAATTCTTCCCTTCCTGATAGTCAAATGCTCCTGTCTGCATACCTAATTCAGGAGATGGCTTGTGATAGATAGTCCTGTATTTATCAGAAAGCTCATCTGTTTTAACAGGCATCTCCTAATAATTCTGCGTTTGGAGCCTGGGTAGAAAGAGCTACTGCCTCTTCTTTAATTTATGAAGTTTCAAATGAACTGCAGCAGAGTAGTCCCTGGCTTTTTCAGTTTGTGCTATAAAATTTTGGAAGCCCATTTGTTTCCATTCTTTTGAAGTTTATTTGTTTCTTTGCAGTATGGATTTTTTCCTTACAAAGGTGGTTTGTTATATACATGTCAAAGATTTACGATGTTTTCTCTGACATCCCTCTCCAAATTTTAGAATRCATTTAAGTACGTAGTCCATCTTGCTGCAGAGAAAACAGCCTTTTGCCCAGTTCCTCTTGGGTTAAGAATGGRTATCCTTTTTTTGACTGGATGGCTTAACCACTCTGACCTTGCTTAGAGGAGTTAGGCTTAAGGTAAGCTTTTTGAAAGCTTTGTTATCTGTATATATATGTAGAGAGAGAGAGAAGGATGTGTGTGATTTATTGCTCCAATTCATGGTTCAGCATTAAGTCTCTCTCTGTTAGCCAGTTCCTTCTGTTTTCTCTTACACACTGACCAGGGATGTCTGTCTCCTAACCATTTTAAATTCCCATGCTATTTAATGTTCAGCTCTTCTATCCACAAAAGATGCACAGTCACTTCCAAAGTCTCAAGATCGATTTGTAACCTATTTACTGTTTCTACAGATTGGTAGGATTTCCATTTTAAAAGGAGTTGACATCACTTACATTTTAAGAGGAGTATAGCTGAAGTAACATTACTTTGCTATTATCACCAAATGAGTCAACAGTGCTCCTTCCACTTTGATATGAAACCTGCTGCCTTCTCAAGTCATGCTTGAATAAGCCTCCAGGTCATTCCATGTCCTAAATGGGGATGATGTATCACCTTTTTTTTTTCTGCTGAGTTTTATGCGGCATGTAAAGAAAAAGCATCAGTACCCCACCATTCTTTATGTTGGAGAAAGATGCAGTATCAGTGTAGATCCTCAAACCCACCGGATTACTGCTTCCTGCCCATACATGAGGCAGCGCAGCTCCTTGGCTCTGCAGCTGTGACTTCCACCTTGCTCGAGTCTCTCAAGTTCTAGAAAAATCTATTCTCTAGAGATGTGGCTTGTGGTTTGTGCTGCCTGTGCTGCACTTCAGAAGGTCTGAAGGTCTGAGGATTAGACACTAGAGCAGTTTGTTGACTTCTCCAGTCAGGTTCCAGTTCTTCTCTGCATCTTCAGCATGGGCACTGTAGGAATGTGTGAACAGAGCTTTTTTGTCTCTATAGAGAATTCATTTATGTTTCTCAGTAAGCAAACTGTTCCTGCCCTGATGGCAGCTGGAAATTTTTTTGTTGCACTTTTGTAGAAAACGGTACTTGTGAATTGGTGTCAGCAGACTTTTGCAGCATTCTAATATTACACCTATAGCCCAGTTTGCTAGAGTTTATTTTTGTGTAATTAGATACRTGTATACAGTGTGAGTTTCTGCAAAGGGACACAGGTTGCACAAGGTAGATTTGTTCCTCAGTACTGGAGTTTGTTTCCAGTAGTGAAAGATCTGAGTCAAGAATTAGCCAKCAGGAATTGCTGGGTCACAGGAGCATCGTGTTTATCTCCTGACCACTTCTTATCCAGTGTCTCCCTAAGGCAAGGGTATCAAAAAAAAAAACCTTGGTGAAGATTTCTGTGGTGGCATTTTGCTCAGTAAATATTCCCCAGGAGAGAAAAAATCCTAAATTGAGAAAACGAAAAAAATCTTCAYGGTCTTTTTGTCTCTCAGAGACACATTTTGGACTGTAAATTTTGAGATGTAAATTTTGGAAACAGTCTGCCTTGTTATTTGCCTATGATTTCTTGRGAAAAGCTATAAATACCAAACAATTGGTGCAAGCTTTTGTGCTTATTAAAARAAGCTGAAGTCTCTGATCTTTTTGATATTCCAGTTTTAATGAATTTGTTTGGTATTAAATAAAAAAGACTTGCGTTTCTTCGTACATATGGAAAATTGGAACATAAGGTTTTATTTTAAATCTGAAAATTTAAATTGGCAGAAAAACCATGATTACCATACTTTCCTACCCTAGACCTGTATTAATGACTGMTGAAAAAGTTATTGAAGTTCATAGATTGGTTACATGCCAAGATAGATTAAACAACCAGGAAAGTGGGATACTCATTTGAATACTTTAAATACTTATAATTTAAATAAAATTTGAAAATTGTTGGAATATTCTCCTTTGCCTAAGGAGGTCCATAAGATCTCCTCTGACACTCTCAGAGTTCTGTAAGTGCATTTCTTGTACTGCTGAAGCCAGTGGCAGTTTTGCCAATGTCCAGTGCAAGGAATAAATCAATCTTAGTATTTAGCTGAGTGAGCAAATGAAATTCAAATGCAATTTCCAAATAGTTCTCTGTTAATTTTTAGACTAGAACTCCAGTGTGAAGAGTGAGGTGTTAGTGGTTGCAGGGATTCAACAGGATATATCACATCAAGTATTTCCTGCTAACACAGTTCATGGAGATATGTGACTTCCATGTAATTAGTGATGACATTTTCAAAACAGAATAGCCAAGAGGGCAATTTAGCTGTGTTAAGAATTTTGTGCTCTGAAGCTGTTAATAAAATTGCATTGTCCTCACAGAAGAACCACATCAGACCTCAAGCAGATGCTCTTTTATTACTGATGTAACACAGTGGGGATACTGAAAGTCTTCATTGCCTCCGTTGAATGTAATGTTAAAACAGACTTACATATTTTGTAGTTGTGACAGGATATTTGTGAGATTTACACTGSTGGGTTTAAAAAGATAGGAGTCTTTTCTTTCTATTAAAATAGGCTGCTTACAAGGGGCAAACATTAAGGTAGTACTTCAGCTTTATACTTTCTGAGCTGAAGGTGATGGAAGACCAGGAACCTTTAAAGAAGGCAAGGCAAAGAAGGGGCAAGGGAGGAATGTGGGAAAGGTAAAAATAGCCTTTAGCAAAGAAAAATATATAGTATTTGAATTAGTGAAAGAACATGTTTTCTGTTTTGCCAACTTTTAAATGTTTAGTGGTTTGTTTTTTTTTACCTGAAAAAGGTTGAAATTTTTGTTTGTGGAATATTGTAATGTTTTCTAAATATCCCAGAAAAATAAACAAAGCTCTGTACACATGTATTATGCATTAGGAACAAGCTGCCAAGTGACTCAKCTGCAATCTCCCTTCCGTCAGCAATGGTGCCAATCTGACACCCASAGTCTGAGTTTCACATCCAGACCTGCACCAAACTCCTCTTGATTTCAGCTGATTTGTGTTTCATTGGTCAGAGAAGCAGTCAGTGCTTGTTGMCAGTGTCCTGTTGCTGTCACTGTCTCCCAAGGGGTTTGGTTTTGTGACCCTGCACCCAAATAGGAGATGCTCTTTGTCCCACACGTGGCATTTCTGATCCTGGGCAGCATGGTCAGGGTGAGTCCTGGCATTCACATCACTGCCCACAGAATAGGCAATTTTTCTGAAAACAAAAAAACATGGGAATAAATAAAGCAGCGCATTCATGTGTGAATGATGGGAAATGAAAAAAGAGGTATGAGGAAATTATAAGTAAATTAACTCAATTGCTTACAGCAATTTGGGGGACTGAATATCTTTTCACACTGTTGTTTTTTCTGATCTATACTTTATCAGAACAGTGAGTTATATTCCAAAGCAGTTTATTTATCTACATGCAACTTCATAAAGACCAGGTTTGATCTTGCTGAGTTTTGTTTTACGGTCAGTGTTCTTCCTGTTTTACATACAGATGAACGCAGAAGGAACTGCTTTGAATTATTTGTAGCAATTACATTAAATCCCAGTTTTCCATGCATAATGTTATCTGTACTCTGGAGGATCATGATAAATACTTTTAATATACTTTAATGGGCTACTCTTACAAGGAATTTTGCATTACCACAATAGAGGCAGCATAACAGTAAATTAAATTACAGTGCACACAATTAAATAGAATAATGAAAAAAAAATCAGACTTGGAGCAACAACTCTTTGGAGTCCTCTGGAATTCAATTCCACAACAAACATAATAGAAGAAGATGGTGAGTGGAATTTAGATAGCTAAGTTAGATATTATTTTGTTTGTAATAACTCCATCAGGGATTAATGTTCTCTTATTCAGAGACATTGATTAGTCTCTGGATCATTTTTCAGATTGATTACTGTTATAATGTAGCATTCCTTTTTCATTTATCTACCCAACATCAATATAACTTTAAAGATACAACTCCATCGCRGTACAGTTGTTATGCAATCCACAATAATTTGTGGCTTCTCAATAATAGCTTTAAGGAAATCTGTACAGACTTAATTTTAATTTATAGGCATTTATTACAAGAAGAACCACCCCATCTTCCTTTCATTTTCTCTGGAAAAAAAATAATTCTTTGACAGACTATTCTCTGACAAGCTTCCTTCCAAGAATGTGATTCATTTCTGTTTTATCAGGCATAGCTAAAGTAAGGATGAATGCAGCTCTGACAGTTATGATTTTTAATATGCRGTGTAATCAGAAGGTATGTTATTAGCATTGCAAGTGATATTACTGACKTTTTCTTCATTTTTCTGGTTTCTGTTGTTTTGATTGGAGGTGAACACAAATTCATTCCAATATAGAGCTGTCCTGAAGTCTGCAGGACTGAAAGGGTTTTCTTTAGTTCCCACCAGTGTGTGGCTCTGGCTTTATTTCCCAGATTCCTACTTTCCCCACAGTAAAGGATAACAGCTCTTGTCCATCTAATTTAGAGGTGTCTACAGAGAATTAGTTTGTTGATAATTATAAATATTTTTGCCAACACGGTACGTTACTGCATTAAATTCAAAGTTTTCTGAACTCAAATATGTGAGTTGTTATCCCTACAAAATATATCCCATACCTAAGGACATCTGTGAATGTGCTCAAGGCTTTCAGGCTCTTTTATCTATTTTTTGCTGATACAATATTCTGCCTATATCTGAACTCAAATATTCTATTGGTTTGAATCGGATCAAGTGCATTTATAATCCAAAACAGCATGAGTTTTTATTTTTTGCAGTATTTGTGGAGGAGATGGGAGGGGTAGCAGTTAGTGATTAAAATAAACACAAAGCCTTACCCTAATCCCTGCCTCCTGTCATCTTCTGCCTTTCACACTCTCTGAGAGATTTCTTTGAAACCAAGTCTTTAGAAATAACCCTGGCACTTACTGGACCCTGATCTCATAAGCTGTGTTTAGAAGACATAGGARCACATCTGGCATTTTTTTAGCTTATGAAATTACAAATGCTTTGCTGAATTTTGGCCTTACAGGCAAGTCTTCCCTTCATGTGMTTACAAACCCTGCTGTGAAAGTCAATGACTGCGTGTTGTGTGTTTGTTCCTCAGTGCTCCAACAGATGAATGATTTAGGGAATATCTATAAACTCTAAAGAATTCACTTAAGAGTCATTTTTATGAAGTGAGGTGAAAAACCAAATAAAAAGTTCTCTGTTTTTCTGTCCAGCTACAAGTCCTTCTTCATCTTCTCTTATATTAAAAAAAAGTCTGTTACCAAATGCTTTTTATCTGGCATGAGAGAGAAAGAAAAAGGCTGTTTCCTTTGTATTATGTTGTTAATCCTTCTCCAGAGGTCTGTTTACAGAATAAGGAGATATAGGGAATGTCCAGCAAGCCTTACTTCCWTAATTAAAAATGTAATTAAGCTTCCTTATAACTCTCAACTCTAGTGTAACACTGGTTATATTGAGTCTCCAGCTGTTAAGAGACYTGCTCCTCAGGTACATATATTAGACCAAAAATAATGTATTACATTTCTTTAAATTGATGCAGCAAATCTGTACTGTTGAATAGTTTTGACAATGAATTATTAATTCTGTTTTACTATTTCAAGGCCAAACCTTGGGTGTCAGCTGTTACAAACAGAATTAATATTTCAGTTTGTTCTTTTGAAGATGTAGCTACAATTGCTGAAACATGCTCTACAGAAATGAATCTCTTGCAATCATCCTCCTGTTAAATATAGAAAGCTTTTTCTTCAAGTAGTTTTAAGTAGAAGGCTCATCATGGTGCTGCAAAGTGTGTGGTAAGAAAAAAAAAAAAAAAAAAAAAGTAATATTAAACTATTAAACCTTGAATTAATTTTTTTGCCTCCTTCATGATCCTAACCCTGGAAAATTTGTGATGAGGAGGTAATTGTGACCTTGCAGTAGCTGGTGGGACCCTACAACAAAGATGGAGAGAGACTGTGTACTTACAAGAGYGTGTAGTGACTTGGAATAAGCAGYGATGGCTTCAAACTGAAAGAGAGTGGGTTTAGATTAGATATTAGGAAGAAATTCTTTCCTGTGAGGGTGGTGAGGAAGGAACRGGYTGCYCAGGGAAGTTGTGGATGCCSCATCTCTGGAAGAGTTCAAGGCCCAGCTGGATGGGGCTCTGAGCATCCTGGTCCAGTGGGAGGTGTCCCTGCTCACAGCAGGGGACTTGGAGCTCCAGGTCACTTCCAACCCAAACCATTCTGTGATTSCATGTCTCTATGATATGAGTGCCATGTTTTACAATTCCTGTACTTGATATGGYTGTCTTTGGTTTTGTCAGTTTTTTCCACCTTCTCTCTCATTACATCAGCAGAGTGAGKTACTGAATCTGTGGAATTGATTTCTCCTTTCATGATACAGGTAGCTATCACTGCTTCTTGTTCTGCAGTTTGTCGGGGAAACATTACTATTACATATTCTGCAGAAAATTTAAAAAAATGTACTGGATGAACTTACAAAATGTAGAGTTTTTCAATGAAGTTCACTGACAGTAATTGCTGTATTTTTTTCTTTAGGGTTTACCATTTATTACTTTTCTGCCTAGAGTACAAGATACACAGTATGCATTTTTATCTATGAATACATATTCAGAGACAATAATTTTATTGCAAATTCATGATTAAATGAAAATGGTTACATGCATTTCATTGAAGTATATCAGTGTTATGGATAGAATAGATTATAAATAAGGCTCCAAAAGTGCTTCAAGTATAGTAAAAAGGATGGTGTTCCTCATTAGTACTAGATGAAATTTTGGCCCAATACATGTACAGAAATACATTTCAATTGTATACTGGCAATCTGTTAATGGAGGGAAGAAGTAGTCAATAATTAAAAATAGATAAAAGGATTTTATTAGTGTGGCACAAGAATGCGGCAAAAACCCCTGCTCTGTGAACTTAAATTACTTTTATCTCATGAAAAAAGGAGCTTATGATAGATCATAGACTTCAGTGAAAAGGAGCTTATGATAGATCATAGACCATGTTATTTGTTGTATGGACTTTTGTTTCCAAATGGGGCTTCTCCAGGTCACAACTATAAATTTTGCTCATGTTATATAGCAATAAGGGCTAATTTAAACATTTTTGGTACTATTTGTAGAATGTAGTACTGCACTGAAATCCAGGAGTTGYCATACTACAATGAATTATTAATTCATCTAGTCTTTCTGACTCTGGAAATAGTATTCAGTGGTTTATAAAATTGAGAGGAGAAAGAGGAGCAAATAACATTCTTGGATAATTGAAAAAGCTAGTGTGATTGARGAGAGAATTTGTTTCTCTCACATGTAAGTTATCATTGTATACCATGAAATACAGTGTCAAATAATTCTTCATAATACATTAGCTTGCACAGAAGCATATGTTACGAGCCTCCATTCAGCACGCCTAATTAAATTCTGCTATTTAAAAGTAAGCTTCGCACAAATTAGGCTATTTGTGCAAAGATTCCTTGTTGTGTTGTATGAAGAAACGTCATTAGGAAGAAAAAAACAAAAAAAAAACCCAACTTCTTTGTGTTTTTGAAATATATTTTGTATATGGGCTGAAAATTTGGGAGGAACATTGCAGGCAAATATTAGAAAAGATTCCTGATACCAAAAAGGAAATCTGAGAATCTTTTTAGATAAGAATTGCAGCAAAGCTCTTAGCAGGTGATACCAGTCTAATGGATTTTCCTATGTTGAGTTTGATTTATTTCTTTCATTTTCTGTACGTTAAGGAAAAGTCCTTTATAGACTTATAGGAAGCATCATTGCATTAAGACTCAAATATTGTGAGGCACAAAAAACTGAGACTTTTTCCATACACCATGACATATTTATGATAGTTTGTTCCTTTATTTCTGTGAATGATTTGTGATGTATGCTCTCATTTTAATTTAAAAAATAGAAAAGTYATTCTTTATATGTTGAATTGGTCACATTTGAGTGTCATTAAGAAGATGCATGTGCTTCTGGACTGATAGGAGTGTATCTGAGTGACTGGAAAGATTGAAAATTATTCTGTCAACTTTTAGCATCTTGGGATAAAAACCAAAAATGTTGAGACTACACATAAAGTGATAATTCTGTAGTGTTTATTCTTTTATACTTTCTTTAGATGCCTTTTATGTCTGCATTGCTGCAGTCATTAGTTGGAAATTTGAACTGTTTGTAATTATTTACATGTGTTTGGGTTTTGGTGGTCTTTTTTGTTGTTTTGGGGTCTTTTTTATGTAGAATTTTGTTTGTGTTTTGTTTATTACTTTATTCTAAGTTCAGGAATGTTGTGTCATTTAATCTGGACAATGTTTAACCCTTTAAATAGTTGTTCTTTTGGTACCTGCACAGTCCCTGACGTGGGCCTGATATGGATATGCTAAAGAGCAGGCATGGTGCCATTCATACAACACGCATGTCTTTGAAGTTCCAGGAAGCTCAGACATAAAAGCAGGGGAAACTCCTTTTTCATGCACTGCTGTTCACATCACCACAGGTGAACTGGCTTCTGCATTCAGCCTTATTTCAGGAGAGGCTGCTGGGCTCTGCTGCCCAGCCCAGGAGTGATCAGAGTTTTCATTCTACCTAAGGTCCATGCCCAAAATCGGGTGGTGCAAATACTGCTTCAATGTGAGCAACACAACATTTTCATAACAATGACCTCAAGCTGCTTCTTCAGACCAGCAATGCTTCCATATCACYGTGGAGTATGGTGAAATAGTTGGATGAAAACTTGGACATGAGGTGGCAATGTGCACTTGCAGCCCGGAAAACCAACCACATCCTGGGCTGTATCAACAGCAGTGTGGTCAGCAGGKCAACAGAAGGGATTCTGCCCCTGACTCAGTCTCATGAGAAAAATAAAGAATGGGTAATTATGATCATGTGCAAAAGAAAATARTAAATGTCACATTGCAGTTATTAYATAGTTATATATAATTATCTTATATATTTTTAACTTTTGACTGTCTATTACAATGAAATGTGTTATTATATCTCCATGTGTAATTGCTTCACTAAACTTTATTTATCTGTTGCTCCAAAATCTTGTGAMTATGAATATAATTTCAAAAGTGGTTGGTGTCTTCTTTTTAGGCATTTCATAAACATGTTTCTGGTAGACTATTGGTTTAGGTGATCAGCCCTTTAATACTGCATTTAAATTTAGTTTTGGCATGGATAGGAAAGTCTTGTCAAGTAGCTTTTGTAAAAATGACATCACCAAGTATTCTTGCAATGTAATATAAAGAGAATGTTGACATATAAAGTGATATTTTCTTAGAGCATATGTAGATTGCAATATGGTATTAAATATTCTGCAGAACAGCATATAATTTTCTTTTGAATTTTTATGTGAACTCTGAAACCAAAAATATTGCTGAAAATAGAAAATAATCATATTTTTAATAATGTCATTTGTCCTTGATAAGCTTTTGAAGAAATAAGAAATATCATGACCAACATACTTAGCTGCAGTAAAAAGAAATAATTCATTTAATATTGATATAGTCAATTCTCTGACATGATATATCAGAATACACAGAAAAAATACATTAGAAAAAATTAATGAAGCTCGTAAGTGTATGTGGATTTCATCCAATAAAAAAAAAGTACTATCTATTAGAGATTGAATAATGTTCAATTTAGGAAAAAATAAACAACCCTCTACCTGCCGAGGCCATGCAAACCTTGGAAATGTTGGTTTTTTTTTTTTATCAGGGCCCTGCTGGATATTCACTTTTGCATTCCATCTTCTGCACTGTCACTGACCAAAGTTTTGGCCATCTCATCTAAATTCATGCTGTGYATAAATACAGCTCCTGATTCAGATGCATAAATGTGGTTGGGTGTCTGGAAACAAAGTTCATAAACCCTTGTTGGAATAGGTGGAAATGTAATGAGCACTGACACTAGGGTGCAATTATCTCTACATGTGCCAAAATACAGATATCTGTCTTAACTGAGTTGTTCTCTGGTCAGTGTTTAGTGCTGATTTGTTTAAACATGAGTGCCTGGTGCCATTTCAAATGCCTGAGGGTATCTCATGTGCTTTGTACTGTGAATTTTGACCTTCACATCCCTCACACTTCACTCCCACYCTTCATATTTGTTAAACTTCTCACATCCACTTGTATTGTTGGATAATTGCCTGTCTTGTCTGTAATATGGCTAGGATTGTGGACCAAGTGTTTCATCAGAATGGARGGGTTAATGTTACTCTTGTGACTACTGTTGATTTATTAAATTATTTTTAATTTCTTCTGGCTAGGTTTTATTTGTCTCCCAGTAAAYCTTACCTGGAGGTACCTTTGTTTCTTTTAACGTTCAGAAATTTCTAATCCTTCTTGTACCTCTCATATATACTCTGAATTCCAGTTTCATCATGTCTGGATGTTTAAACGGTTGCTTTAATATCTGGTTCTACAGTTTCTCAGTGCTTTTGGTCCCTAGTTTTACTGCTAGCCTGAACTCCCCAGTCTTCTAGACATTTTGCCAGCTATTCAGCAGTATTCATTTCAGGCCACCAGCACTGCTCCTGTGCACGCAGCAGTTGTCTTATTGCTGTGTCCTTTCTTGTTGTGCTTGAAAGCCCTTTTCTCTTCTCTAATCGCTGGCTTTGGCAGCCTGGGGCTCAGAAGAGCAGGCATGGTGCCAAATTCTCGCAAGCTGTCGGTCTTGATTTCCAGAGCAAACCCCGTGAAAGGGTGCTGTGGATAACATGGGCAGTGTGAGGAAGCACAGCTCAGTGTTTTTCACATGCACTCACTGCTCACATTACCAAAACCCGCTGGGGATTGGCAGCAGCCGCTGTGTCAGTGTTCTGCCGCCTGTGCTGTCCGTGGCCCCAGGGGACCATCTTCCAAAGCGTGTGCAGGGAGACATGGCTCTGCAAAGTTCACAGAGTTTGTACTTCCATTGAGGAAATTGCCTTTTAAAGCGTAATATTCCATGCGAGAATCCAGATTTTCCTCTAAAAATTTATTGCTTAAGAAAAGAGGTACAGAGGGGCACTTCTCCATGGTGAGGAAGGGAAAGCCAGTCTGATGGTTGCCACTAGTCTGCAATGCYATAAAAATCCCACTTGGAAATTCTGGAAGTCCTGGAAAGGTGAAGTGGCAGAAGATGKCTTTAAGTGATGTAATTCAGTAGATATGAGACACCATCCCACAAAACCAGAATATATAAATTAAAAAAAAGCCGTGACAGAAGTGTCTTCTCACCTGGGCCTGTCCCATGGAGTAGCTCTTSTATATTTTGAGTTTCAGTTTCTCAGTAGAATTTCTGTTTCTTCAGTTTCTCTAAGAAGGCACTTACTGGTTCCTGGCCACACACCCACTCTAGAAAGTCTAACCTATTATGGAATGCTTAATTCATTTATTTTTTTCTACATGGAATAACTATAAACTAAATACAAAGTTAAACTACTACTAAGTGTATAAACTACTTACAAAGAATATCCTCAGTGCCTATAGTCAGGAAAATCTTCGTGACGCTTGGGAGCATGGCTGATAAACCATTCTTGTGAAWTAAATATTTTTCTGCTTGCTTTAGTTTTAAACAATTCTCCTCAGGCATGCATCACATATTATGCTGTCTTTCCAGTCTGAGTGGTATGCTTAAAAACATTATTTTTTAAGTAAGTTGGAGTATTCATCTGAGTAATCGTCTTTACTGACTTTTGCCATTGCTTTTAAAGCAGAGGTGGAGAAAGAGATTTTTAATCCCTGTTCTTATATACTGAGAYGTATTTCTGTCTGAGGAAAACTTTCATGTTGTGAAATCCAGTATTTATATGGAGAGTGGTCTTACGTGTCACATCTGTGCAACCATARTGTAAGACCACAGGAAAGACTCAGGCCTGCTCTCCTGACCCCTTTTTTCTGGCAGTTTGAAATTTAATTGAGGGATGACTTTGGAGAAATGTCATCTCAAACAACAGACATTCTTTTGTCAGAAGATTCTGTTCTTTGTTTTGCATCTGCTYACTAATTTTCTTCTAATGCAAATCTGCCAGGTTGGCATCATCCCCTTCCATGCCACAAATCATCCAGCAGGCTCATTGACCTGCCCATTGCAATGCTGTGCCTATTCTATTGTTTCCCTTGCATTTTCTGCAATGCTTCAATTCAAATTTGAATTTATTAAGGAAAAAAAAAAAAGAAAAAGATGTGGGGTATGTGAAGTAGGGGTTCATGAGCCTGGAAATAAGTATGATAAAAATGCTTGTGTGATTTTRAAAGAAGAATTTGCCTTTTAAAAATAACTAATTAGAGCTTAACTTAAATAGAGAAGAATTAATGATTCTTGTTCACTTAATTTCCAGAAAGTTGATGGCACTCCAGCAGTGTCAAGGGGAATTTGGGAGTTTTCATGTCTTCACGAGAACAGATAATTTTAGAGAACCTGGATATGAGGCAGGGTGCTGGGGAAGATAAGCTGGATATTTTTTTAAAAGGTGTTGTGGTTTAACCCCAGCAATCAGCTCAGTACCACCCAGCCACTCACTCACTCACTCACTCACTCACTCACTCACTCACTCACTCACTCACTCACTCACTCCACAACTGGTGGGATGGGGGGACAGAATCAGAAGGGTAAAAATGGGAAAACCCATGAGTTGAGATAAAGACAGTTTAGTAAGTAAAGCAAAAGCCACACATTCAAACAAAACAAATAAAGGAATTCATTTACCACTTCCCATGGGCACTTTCCAGATTCTCAGCTTTTCCCAGGAAAGCAGGGCACCATCATATGTAATGATTACCTGTGAAGAAAGCTGGAGCAGGACTTGGAAGGGCTTGTAGGGATAGGATGTGGAACAACAGGTTTGAACTGAAAGAAAGTAGGTTTGGATTGGATGTTAAGAAGAAATTCTTCACTGTGAGAGTGGTAAGACAATGGAATGGGTTGCCCAGAGAAGTCAGGGACTTCTCATCCCTGGAAGAGTTCAAGGCCAGGTTGGATGGGGCTTTGAGCACCAGTACAGTGAACCTGTGGMGTAGGTGTAGGGTGAATTAATAGGTCTTCTTTATTTACCCCTTTTCTMGGGGCTTCCTCAGTATTTGAAAAATAAATTTTGCTAGAAAACTTTAGAATCACATCCAGAAATATCTTGATAGTCCACTTTTGCTGATTCCTTGTGCTTAAAATTCTCATCCACTCCAGAAAGTGAAATAACTTTCTGGTCAATAAACAGGAGGGAAATTCAGCTCACTGGCTGATCCCCTGTAAAATGTACTGACATCAAAGAATCTGCTACTAGGTACTTTGGGAGCAAAAATCAAAGGTCGATATTCAGTAAATTAAATACTCATTGCAGTTTATTTACATAGCTCTGCTTCATATCCATAGAGATCCTTCAAACCAAATTCTGTGCCACTGCTGCCATGCTAATATATTCATGTGTGCAATTTACTATGAGCAATAAGGCCCTTTAAAAAAATTGAAATTTCTTCAGAACAACTGGTTTTTTTTCTTAAAATGATCCTAGAAAAMTGAAACATGTTAAGGCTTGTGGTGTCTAGAGGAGGCTTTTCCTTTGCCCAGCCTGGTGTTGATGAACCCAGGAACATAGTACTTATGTTGGAAATTGCTGCATGTGGGATTTCATTAATTCCTGCTTGTACAACTTGATATGTTGTTTCCTATTTCATTGTACTTCTGGTGACCAGATAACTTTCAGGCAATTTAAGAAATCACTTGAGAAAGGTTAGCCATTTAAACAGCTGTTCTTTATTCTTTAGGTATTTAAATTGCTATGACCTTCTCAGCAGTTAACATATTGGACTTTCCTAAGTACTTAGAAGGTAATTGGAATTTAAGAAAAAGAAGGGTATTTATTTCAAACCCTATCAAATATGGATCCATTCACTTCTCAAAAGGAGAAATAAATTCTTAACAATGTAATGGCATTTATGCTCTGGAAAATAGCATCATCAAGTTAGGTCTCAGATGACAGAGCCCAGAGTCTGTAAGCCCACCTAGCATGCTGTGACATGGAGCTTTTTTCGGTTGTGTTTCTAAGTAGTCCAGTTTTGACATTGTGGCATTGCATCCAGCTGGGACTAGGTCCACACCTAGACCAGCCAAGTCTGCACTTCACCAGGCTGTCCCATGAGATGTTAACAATTGCCCTCATTGCCATCATGGAGTTCTTTGTCCAAGAAGTTCATTTCCATGGTTCACATATTCACTGGGATCTAAGGGAAAAAGGAAAAAGAGAGGAGAGATGAGGAGTTGCACAGGGGCCACTTCCATTCAYATCCATGTCATAGGAAGGGTTTCAGATACCCAGCACTGTGGGACACAAAAGCTGTGTGAGGTCCCCACAGTGGCACTTCCATGACCCCAAAGCAATTTGATTGCATTCAGATGAGAAGAAGAATGGAGGATGAAGGATGGAGGTGGTCTATGGACTGCATTTTACATCCATGGATGCTCACTGCTGTGGATAGTACTTTGCTCATACCGATGCATATTTTCCTAGCTGCTTCTTCCAGTTTTTCTCCCCAAAGAATTCCATGGTTTATTGCAGAAGTAAAGCTGAGTTGTTTGAGTGGGCAGTTGTCCATCCCGTGCCAGCTGCACAGTGCCTCTCCTGCCTCCTCAGAGCAGGGAGTGTCTTTGTTGCCAGATCCAGATCTGGCAAGCTCTGTGGGCTGTGCTGGTTCCTGTGCCCGGCCCTGAGCAATGCCACACTCCCTGGGGGCTCTACCTCTATAGAAGGTAGAAATGCAGGAAGAAGTAATAATTGAATCCATGACTAATTTTTACAAGATCAGTAACTGACATATTTAGGATTGCTCTATTTCATTAATTTTCAGTGCAGAGGTTTGGCTGAATTCAGCAGTTGTACAAACTGGCTTTACATTTCAAATAAGCTGTCAATGATAAACTTTTCTCCTAATCACCTCCGGAAAAAAAGTGTCCATTAGCCAGGCCATACCCTGTATTACCCAGGTTCTATACTGGAATGGGGAAACTCACCTGTATTCATTACCAAATGCAAATGCTTAGTAGGAAAGGCTTTTTAAACAAGCAAGCATGCATGATCTTAATACACATAATGTAAAGAGTAGTTGGGGGCATTTGGACAGTGTTCAGGTCTGTAGCCCCTCTTCAGTGCATCACTATATGGGAAGTAACTCTGCCATGACAGATGTTAGCCTTGTCACTCTRTGTTTCTGTCGCTTTCCTTGTCTGCTGTTGGCCACTCTTCTTGATGGTTTTTACCCCACTGGCAGTCCTCAGACCATCCCCAGCCAAATGTGAAAGCTCTCCTGAGACAGAGATGGASGCAGTCTCATCTAGAGCGGTGCTCCAATTCATGTTGCTTTGTTTAAAGATGAATGTAGAAGCATTATGTGTTACACAGCATTTTCTTAGGCTGTGTGTGCTTTTAAAGAGTACCTATGTTTTATTTCTCCACATACAAGAATAAAATTTTCCCATTAGCTTTCAACAAAAGACAGACTGTGCAACAGCAGTTTTCTTCCCCCTAAGGATGGCAGCTTGTCATCTCTATTAATCTTCCACACATTATTGTCACCCGCATGCTTTGTTCCAGTATGATGAATTTTTACACCAAATATGGAAAACTAGTGATATTTGAGAGAAAGTAATCCCCCTGACAGTCAATTGTGGACAGAAAGATGGAAGTGGACAGGGTTAAATTGGTGCTATATGGTGAGCCCTGTGACCTGTGTTGTTTTTCTTCTTTATTTTTGGTTGCTGAAGGATTTCTGAATCTCAGTAACAAAATTTCCGGGAGTGTTTCCCTGTTTCTTTCTTTTTGTTCGAGATGATTTTATATACTTTATAAAGTCATCCTATGAACTTCAAAGGGATATTTCTCCATTTAAAGTTGTGAATGTTCATTAGAGTCCACATTACTGAGGCCATTCTTAGCGCAGTACCCAATGCATTTAATCCAGATGGGATCTCTGGGCCATCATTAGAATAGAAAAGGTTGAATAATTCACATTGCTATTTTCCTTTCATAGTTTTGTTGTGGGTTTGTTGGGGKTTTTTTTTCCCCATTACTTTCGATTGAAAAAGACCTTGATCGTTTTGTTGCTCAGGTTACATTGTTGGTGTATGCTCGGGGTTTGCAGCGATGCATAGCAATGAACTTTATTGTACATTATAGCACTATGTGCCATAGCATTGAGATCCTATTATTTGTTCAAGGCATTTTGTGAGATGCTGACTTAACACCATTTAAACAATGTTTATGTGGGCTGTGAAGTAAATTGTCCTTGCATTTATATTAGTATTGCCTCTAACTGAATATTGTTAATTTTCAAAATTAAGAGGAAGTATTAAAGCTGCTTTTCCCACTAAGTTGTTTACTATTGCATGTAATTAATAGCCACAWTAAGTATTGTAGTTAAAATGTTTTCCTATATTTTTTTCACCTCCTGGTCTTCTACCCATTGTTATTAAAAATGTGGTTTGGTTAGGATGATTTTTGCTGAYGTTTCAGTTATAATGCCCTACTGACTTTTTTTCATGGCTGAAATTGAGCTCAATGCCTATATTCCAAGGCATGGCATAGATATTTCTTAGAAGTGTTATTCTCTATAGAAATGTAATATTTTCATGGATATTTTGCAATCTACTGGCTCAATAGCATATTACAGAATTACTGTCTCTCTGTTCCCAGTTGAAAGAAACTTTTGCTAAAAACAAGGAAATATGAGTTGTCAGGTATTTCTCCTTGTAGTACTGCAAACTTGAAAACTTTGGATCCAAATTATTTCTTTCAAAGCTGTACAGTTTTTTGTACCAGCTGCTGCCATTGTTACAGAACCCGAYAGGGAGACCAGAAGAGTATTTGTAAAGAAGGAAACTTAAAATGGCAACTGCAGAAAAAATGTTTAGSTTTGATAATTAAGCATGTAAAAATTAGGTTTTGTAATATAAAGATACAAAATTACTCTCCATACCCCTTTTTTCCTTCCACACCATCTAGTATTTAGTATTATCCCTTTGGGATTGTAAAGCTGATGAGAATCACTGAGGTAAAACAACATTAGCAAGCTCATGAGGTCGAACATTCTCAGTGAGGAGATGGGAAGCTGTCCTAGCCCTGGACTGTGTGGCTCTGSTGGGGAGGGTGCCTTTCTGTATCTGGGGAAAATGTTGTTCAGGGTGATGCTCAAATGCAGCAAACCCAGATTTATTATGGTTAGCCGTTTGTGGAGGGGAGCATCAAARCAATTCTTTGTTGGGATGGAAACGGGAAAGGAAACTGGCTCTTAGAAGTAATCTCTGAGACAGAGCTCCTTGGGCTCTTCTGTTACTGAAGCAGCTTCTGGGGTGTGCTGTGTTTGGGTTGACAAAATCCATCTYCCCTTGCTGAGTGACTGGTGCAGGACCATGAGAGGGGTCCCTGTCACAGCTGAGCTTCAGGTACACATTCTCTCAGATCTTTGGCCTATGCTCTAGGTCTGGAAAATGGTAGGAAAACAACCAACCAACCAAACAACAACCCTACAACCCAACAATTTTTAGCATGTTCATTTCTGTAATAAATGAAGTGAAATGGAGTCAGGCAAGCAAGAGAATAACACATTTTTTTCCCATAAAATTCATTAGAACAGATAAGAACATGAGGGAAATAAACCACATCCATGTATAAATATAATGGATTTTTTTCAACATGTAATACAAAATAATATTCCTAATGAAGGATATTTCACTGTTAGCTTAGGAAAGGCACAATGTGTAAGYGGAATTGCTTTGACATTTCATTGTGATTAAACAAGCAAAATTGAAGTAGAAGGAAGTGTACTCAGTTCAAATACAGTGTTTTAAAATTCCTGACATATTTTTTCTAATATCTTCATGRAAATCAAAATAAGATTTTGAGGCACTTGAGTCTTCTGGTTCCTGCCAATTTCAACTGCTGGTAGCCAGTGCCTGTTTTCTCAGCCTGTTGATTGGAAAAAATGTTCAATAAAAGAAGTAGCAAAATTAAGTGCTTAGATTACTTATTTTTTAAAACTAACATAGTGTCAATTTTAAGACTGATTCTTCACTCTATAGGGAGTCTAGTTTTTTGAACCATTCTGTAAAAAGCTAAGCTAAGATGAAAGGTGTACTGTAACATGTATATATATGTAATATGTAACACCTCTAAATGAACAAAAGTAAAATTATGGAAACCATATCCTATTTTTCATTCTCTTTATTTTCTATGAATATTTTTTGTAAGTGAAAATACAATTAAAATATAAAACATATAATATAACTCGCATACTATATAATATCATGATATCTTAATAGAATGCACTTGAAAATCTGGTTATTTTTCAGTACTTAGTTTCATGCTGAAAATAGRGAAGTGTATTCAGCATATGTCTAACCAGAAATGTTGCTACTCAATTCTGCAAAAGAAGAAAACACTKCTTTTTGTTGTCTGACATACTGTAAATCCACAGTCAGTTTTGTTGTTCTACACAGTTATGGAGGACAATGACTTCCAGTAAGTTTGCAGGGTCTCATAGTTGCTTAACTCATTTTTATGTCACACTACAGGAAGTTATATAAAATAGGAGTATTATTGTTCATCTTGATAATACAATACTTGCTGTGATCTTCTAACTGAAAGAATCATTCTTTAATGCCAGAAAGCTGTCAGCTATGCCTAAAGAAGAACATAGAAAGTCACAATGGACATTTAGAAAATTCAGTAGCAAAATAATTGGTGCAAAATTGCAATTCAGCAAAGCACTAATGACCATGTGCATAATCTGTTGAAATGTCTATTATGCCCACTTTATGTTCAGCACTTTGGCTTTACAGATTTATTGAGAGTCAGATCTGAGAATGGGCTGCAGAGCTCATGCCAAGTGGTTTGCTTTAAATCACAGCACAGCTCTGGTCACTGACAGGGGCGAGCAGAGTGAACCACGGTGCACTGGTGTGGGGTGAGATGTGCTGCTCAGGCACACACTGGCCATGAGCTGAGCACTGCCTGTCCCTGATGTCAGCTTTATTTCAGATTGCCAGGAGGTTGTTCTGCACAGGCAACAGTGGGCATCTTGTTTGGATTAATGGAGAATTTGGCCCAGGAGATCTCACAGGCAAGAAGGATTCAGTTAGAAGAGGAGGAGAGGAAAGGATGACCAAGGAAACCTGGGCAGGCACTTGATGGTCCTGTAGTGAACAGTGCAAATTAATTATATTGTTGTATCTGTGTGTTTATTTTAAGTGTACTTTGATGACCTACTTGGAGAGAATTTGATTCTAACACTGAATTAAAAACTTACATGCTTCAATCATAAGGTTAAACAGTTTCTCATTCTCCATTTTATCGCTTTGTATGTGCCTTAATGCTATTGCTGCACTATCATCCATTTTGCTCTTKATTTCAAATTGATGGGAAATTACACAGTAAAAAGAAACTATATATACATACATAAATGCATGTATATATTTATTATTCTTCTAAAATACACATAGAAAAGGAAATAAAAATGCAAGTATTTTGGAAAATGCAAAACAAATCAGTATGGCTAGCCTTTATTTTATTCCTAACAACAGCATTTAAATATTTAAGTTCACATGTCAGTAAAAATAAGTTACTTACCAGCAGTCTGGCAAGGCACTGCTTCTGCAAGAAAGGATACAACAGCTGTCTCATGCATTACCTGAAGCTCCAAATACTCTCTGACTGACTGCCCTGGTAAGCAACAGATATTCAAAATGTTCWGAGAAATCAGTGAAGCTTCGGTATATCTTTAATGCTGAAGTGCCTGTCCAAAGGATGATGTTAGGACTGAGCGTAACAACTCAGTGTCAGAAGATCACACTTCTGCTCTAGAGGGGGACTGCTCCTGCTCTGTCTGTAATCACATTACATGGCCATTTTAATGACCTGATTAAACTTATGCAATGAGTTCTGCTCCCATTACTACCATCTGAAGGCTCTCACCAAACAAAAATAGTCTCTGGTTGTTAGAAATACAGTCCTTCAATTTCTTTTTCTTTCCTCCTTTTTTATTCTTTTTCTTATTTTTTCTTTTTTTCTTCTTTTTTTATAGTGAACATATGTCCCTTCTAAATTTACTAAGCAAAAAGCTCGAGCTATTTTAAATGCTGCTCCTGAAAGATATTCCCAGTACTTCTGAACATCCTAGTAATTTGTCTTTGTACCTATTCCAGCTTGAATCCTAAACTCATCCATGCTGCATTGGCTGCAGTAGCTGTTTTCAATGAGAGATTTTTGATCAATATGTCTCACTCTGCAACARGAAAAATTCATTATAAATACTGCAATGAACAACTTGCTTCATTTATTACTTGGCTTAGAAACATAAAGCCAGATTTTACCAACATTTACACACACAACATTTTCCAAGAATATAAGTAAATGACTTAGTAATTCTGCCAGGAAAACTACAGAGGAGAATCTAAATAAAAATGTTTCTTTTTCAATGCAGTATAACTTACATACAGCACAGGATTAGGTAGTTAGAAATTCAGAATTAAATGTGAAGCATTATATTTAATAATGCATAATGTTGGTGGGAGTTCCAGTATTTCTAAGCTATAAATGTATTAATGCAATGTATCTGGTAACATATTATGTATCTTTTTTCACATTTATATATTCTGAGGCCACGTGCATTTTTACTGTTGTGTTAATTTTGTAGATATGCTTTCAGAGATGCAATGTCTATGAAAAGAGGGCTTTGGCTGAGAAAAAAAAGTGTACTCCTCTTATCTGTGTAAGCCTAGCAAAGCTTTGCATAAGTCGTTTTAGTCCTGAAATAGTGTATGCAGATGCTTTCAGGGACTGGCCAAAAAAAAATTAATACATTAAGGACTGTGATCCTGAGCCCTGGGGCTGCTGCAATGTTGGTGAATAATGCAGAGGATACAGCACATTTTGTGTCTGGCTTTTGTGATTTCTCTCTGTTACCTCTGTATTTAGATCTTTTTCATTTACAATTTTTTTTTTTATTTAATAAACCTTAGCACAAGTGGCATTTTCAAAATAAAAGCATTTCAAGCTGTGGTAGAACCTTAAACATAACTCTTTTATTATTCATGATCTTAAATGTTTTTACTAGTTTATATTCACTTCACAGCCACAGAGTAGCCATTGCCAATTGCCTGGATGGTTCTAATGGAGCCACTTTCCTCTCACTCCTTAATCTCACTCTCTCCTCCTAAAYTGGCAGTGACAGTGTAAGTCAATTTTCAGAGCATGTGCTTTTAAGAACATAGCATGGTTGATTTTTTGAAAAGTAGTCATCCAGTCACAACAGGGGGATGGAGTGCCCTTAATTCAAGAATTATATAATTAATTGAGAAGGCAGTGCAGGCCTCCAAAGGAAAATGAAGATAGCCTAATGTGTTCTGTATTTTTGTGTTATCTGTGTAGGAATGGATGTGTTAGGCTACTGTGTGTAAAGCCAAGCAGAAGGTGACAGTGGGCACACTCAAGTRTCTGAATTTATGTGAGAGGTGGGGTTTCACAGTTGATAATTGTGTCCAGTTGAGATTTAGAAAGTTGCACTATCTTTGGAGGAATCAATACACCCCTGAATGAAAAAAGTAGTTGCCTTTGGGAAGTATGGATGTGATTTGACTTTGACAGCCAAACTTGCAGCTSTACTTTATAGAAGAGTCATGTACCCATAAACTGGAAGAAGTACATGCTTGAGGAGTTTTGCAAAATAAGGAGGAAAAGGACGTTTTCCTCTTACTTTGAATCATTCACAAACCAGAGCTTACTTTGAAAGGAGTGATGCTCTAATTGTGCCATGAGAGAGAYAAAATATGGGAAAGCAAGACTAATTATGGCTGTGGGGTTTATTTTTTCTTTTTTTCCTAGAAGCAGGATGCCAACTCTGCTCATTTAGTGGAAGTTAACTGTGAATGGAACACATCAGCTCTGTGCTGAGCCTGAGATAGTGCACCCACCTTGCATCAGACAAAATCTGTGTTTTTGCTATGCTTGTTGCAGCTATGCAGCACCTGGCTTTCAGCTGCTGTTTGTGAGTTCGTCTTAGACTGAGGGCAGAGCACACCATTTAAACATGTTCTGCTCAGCCAAGTGAAAAGGTGACTACTGGGAGGATGTGTTCTGCCTTCTGGTCACTCTGAGAATAAGTTTCTRTCTTTTCCTAGATATTTCAGGTGCCTTCAGAAACCAGCTGGTGCAACCCAGTTTGCACTCTGAGACCTTTGGCTTTCAGCATAGCTCATTGTGCCCTTCTTTGCCTTTAATTTTCAAGCAATAACAAAACTAATGGCACATGAGCTTAAAACATGATTTTTCAGATGAAAAGCACAAAGGCGAATGTGTGGGTATAGCTGTCAAACATACTTACATAGGTTGATTTATGATTTACTTTCATACATAGATTTATGAAGATGTGTGGCATCATATCCATGGAATTATGCTGACTATAAASGGCAGGAAAGTGTATTCAAATAGAAAATAATTCTTAAAATCCTTTAAAACTTTCTAAAATCATAATTTTGAAGTCAGGCTGTAACTCTTTTTCAATATTCTGTTGCTGGTTCTTAAATTTGTCTTTTAATGTCTAGCCTTGCATCAAGAAGAATTCTCATAGTACTTCTAGAACTTCATACTCATTGTCCTTGGTTGGGTAATGCCCTTTCTGCATTTTTTAGAGGAAGAAATAAGTAGCATTTCTCCAGTTTATTCACAGATGTGTTTGCCACACATCCTTTACCTGAACATAATAGGAAACAGCAAAGAGGCAGTTTTCTTGTTCAGAAACCCAAGCCTTGCTTTAAAGATCCTACCTCCAAATAGGACCTTTTTCTTGGCTTCCTCTGAAGATTTTCACATGACTCCTCTGTCTCTTTCCTCTGTTTTTCTTTTGCTGGGAGGCAAACAGACCTCTAGGTGCAGCCAAATGGGTACTGGGTCCTACATTATCTTCTGGCTTGCAGTTAAAAGCACTGCASTGGATTGTTTCATTTTTACATTCAGTCATCTTTTGTGCCTGCTGGTTTTAACCTCTCGTTAGGCAATGTGGAGTTATTTTTCATAGCCCAAATGGGTGATGTCCAGCATGAGAACCAGATCTGACAGCCACTGTGAGAGATACAGGCASTGACAAGTGTAAGCTGGCTCCAGCACAGACTGTTTTGCTGAACAACTCTCATTGCTGTTCCAGCAGGTTTGGTTGGCAGTGCTGCWGGTGGAACGTGTATGTCCTGTGGGTCTCCAGCTCACTCCCAAGGCTGCCCCAGAGGCTGTGCCCAGCTGCTTCTGTGKACACCAAGCAGCCTGCACAAAACCAGCCAGCAGTCAGCAAAACAGCGCCACACAATCTCCAGGCTGTGCCTGGGCAATGTCTCTGGTTTTCAATTTGTCACAAACCAGAGCTTATCAAGTGACAGTGAAGCAGCTGCAGCTATCTCCTAAAAACCCAAAGAAAGATGTGAAAACATCTAGTGCTGTGCTCTAAAACCACCATTATCCATTATACCGAGCACAGGTACATCCCTTTCCTAATCCACAAGGAGCAAGAAAAATGAGCAGTGAACATCTTAAAGGCCTTCAGTTTGCCTATACAAACCTAAGTAAACAGCATACCAAAAAAAGAGAAAACTATTATTTTCTGCCTTTGTTACTGCGTTTTAGGTACCCTTTCCTTCTAGACTTGTAACTCTTTTTTCCCTGAAAAYGAAAGTGAATTTCTGTGAGCAGGGAACAGAAGGATTTTGTTTTCTAGTCACCTTTTTCTTTATGAACACACTTGGGAAACAYATAAAATTATTCCTCTGGGATTATGTTAGCAGATATGTTACCCATCTGAGTAGAACAAAATGAATGGAAATACGAAAAATAAAATACAAAACAGTCTAGTAAAATGGGCAAGAAAAAAATCTCTATCTGTTTAGATGAGCTCTATAATGAGCTGGACTGGAGAAATTAAAAGAGACTGTGCTTAAAGCATTTGTCAGTCATGTTAAACAAAAGTGTTGCAAGCTTAGGGRATGCAGATTTTCAAATGTGAAACCAGACTAGTTTTATTTTTTCAGTGCAGAAGACAAAGTCTGAATTAAAACACCTGCATGCTGTGCTTAGATTCAAAAAGTGATAGAAACAGTGGGTGGGTGGCTCAAAAGCTGGAGCTTGAGTTGATTACAAAACTAGTCAGCAATCACAGGCCTCATGTACTGGCAAATGTGATGATTTATTTCATCTTGGACTTTGTGCACTGACCCTTTGTGCTCCTGCCTGAAAGTAAAATATTCTCAAACCTATGATTTTAGGTTTTAGATTTTTAGTGTCTTTCATATTAGAGTGTTTCAAGGTGGGAGGGGAGCATTATAATGCAAAGGAAAATCCTTCAGAGTAAAGATTAATTCCTGGCACTTTGTAGCAATTCATCCACTTAAGTCCTGTATTCATAAATTAAAATAAAAAAGTTAAACCAGCACATCAACATATACTCCAAAGACTTTCTTTGACTCTCAGGGAATCTCAGGGAACCCTACCTGTTGAACTAGTGTTGGACTGGCTGGGTCTGGCAGGCAGTGTCCTCGTCTCCCCTCCACCTTGCTGGTACTGTTTCCAACACAGCCTCATGTTTAATTTTTTTTTTTTTCCCCCTAGAAACATATTATGCAATAGCATGCAAAAGATTGTGTAGTAATAGCAATAATATTTGCTGGCTTTACATGAATTTCAGAAAATAGTTATCATCACAGTTTCTAAACCCCTGAAATATTTCCGTACTGTTATTACCAATATGGCTTCAATAAGGTAAGTGAGAGGAAAACACACTGGACCTCTTTAAAGTTACAAATATTTCAATCACGTATGCTGATTAAGGAGAAGGACTMTGAACTTCACATGTAAAGCCACTGYATTTCTGCATTYCTATCAGTACTTGCATAATCTGAAAAAACAGTTTTTTCTTCTTTCTATKCAAAGGAAATTACACCTCAGTTTGTTAACCTTCCTTCCTGCTTGTTGTCCAGAGACTTGGACCATTCTATGTGATAGAAGATGCTAGTAACACTTAGTCAAATATATTCTCACTGTCAGAGTGAAAGTAGAACAATTCCTAAGCACAGAACTTAGCACAAAGCCAGCAGTTCTCAGGCTTTAATTCTGCCAGCAGTCTGAAGTTGATTTTAGATAGTCCAGGATCATTACTGTGTATACAGATTGCATTTATTTTCCATAATACTCTGCTGAAAGTGGCATGTAATTTCTCTTCTCACACAGCAGGATGCGGCAGTTGCTGCTCTGCATTTCCACAGGTACAGAAGAATCAGATCTCCTGTCTCTATGGAAAACAAGATGGTTAGTGTCATTTGTCACCCTCTCTTGTGTCTGAGGAGATGGTGGCAGAAAGACTGAACACCCACATGCGGGTGGATTAAGGGGTTTGTGGGCAGTTTTCTCTCAGAGCCCGTGCCCCAGGCACAGATCTCAGTTGTCCCCATGCCTCTCTCACCTGGTGCTGGCAGCAGGGCCAGGCAGCCCTGGCAGAGGCAGACACTGCTGGATGGAGTCTGCTAAACAGCAGCAGCCAG